>NC_080570.1:123171339-123267149 GCF_030247185.1 Malaya genurostris
GCTACTGCTATTGGGCCACCCTTTCAGACCCTTTTGCTTTCCGGAGGTCTCGAGCTTACCAGAGCGCACCTAACGATCACCAACACGGATAACAAACGGATGGCACGAGACGAGGTACGCGTTGGCGCATTCACACCAGTTGACTGCTGAATCACGAGTGATCGAATCTTGCTGGTTGAGTTGTTTTGGACCCCCGTACCGCGATACCGTAACGATCTGGCAGCAGTGGATTTCTTTATGCTCTTTATGCAGGCGACAAACCTCGCGGCCGCACGGACGTGTGCTTATGGCAGCTGTGACGGTGTTTCGATCAGAGATTTTTGTTCGAATGGCCTGTACTTTGCTGGGACTGTGATAGTTGGTGTAGTGCATAACTTACCGAATAGTTAGTAGATACAAACGTTTTTATGGAATTCCAAATTTCGTCATTTTGCGGAAAATAATTTCAATAGTTAATAATTTTACCAAAAGAAGTATGAAATTGTCGCAATAACTAGTAAATAATGCGTCATTATTCTAATTTTAAATTATGGTGGAAATCGTCGCTTTGTCGAAAGAGATAGAGATACTAGTACAGACAAATTGAATTCTTTAAAAATTTTAACAATCATTACGAATAGTCCTTTATTTTGTCTTAACTCACACGTGTCATGATTTCGGAACGTTACCCTATCAAAAACATCCAGTTTGGCAGTTAGACTGTGTTTATTTTTCCTTGTACCAACACAGTTGCCATACAAACGAATTGTCTGTAATGTGATGATGCGTATTCGGTTATGAAGACCCTGTAATTCCTCAACCCAGTTAGGAACTGCTAAAATCATCAGTGAGAAAAAAGGGTGCATGTTTTGAAATACTTCTCTCATCAGCCAGCTTGGAAGAAAAGGGTGCATGTTTTTAAATACTTTTTTCCACATATTACACTGTAGCTCGGGAACCGGAAGACGGATCTCGGTAATACCTTTTAAAGGCAAGTTATGGAAAAACAATTCCTTTTATTTGAAACTATGGTAGTGAAAATCGGTTCAATCGTCTCCGAGAAAAGTGAAAAAGCACATTTAAAGCATTTTTGGGACATATTACTTTGTAGTTTCGGACCCAGCTTTGGACCTAACAGATCGGCTGAAAAGTTCGTATCGTTTCTATGAGAGGGCGCCACTAAAATTAAATCCATACCATTTTCAGTTAGTACCAACCTTCAAAAGATACGTGTATAAATTTGACAGCTGTCTGATTATTAGTTTGTGAGATATTGCATTTTGAGTGAAGCTACTTTTGTTATTGTGAAAAAAATGGAAAAAAAGGAATTTCGTGTGTTGATGAAACACTACTTTTTGATGAAAAAAAGTGCCGCCGATACCAAAAAATGGCTTGATGAGTGTTATCCAGACTCTGCACTGGGCGAAGCAACAATTCGTAAGTGGTTTGCAAAATTTCGTACTGGTCATATGAGCACCGAAGACGATGAACGCAGTGGACGTCCAAAAGAGGCTGTTACCGATGAAAACGTGAAAAAAATCCACAAAATGATTTTCAATGACCGTAAAATAAAGTTGATCGAGATAGCTGACACCCTAAAGATATCAAAGGAACGTGTTGGACATATTATTCACGAATATTTGGATATGAGAAAGCTTTGTGCAAAATGGGTGCCGCGTGAGCTCACAATCGATCAAAAACAACAACGAATTGATGATTCTGAGCAGTGTTTGGAGCTGTTATATCGAAATAAAACCGATTTTTTTCGTCGATATATAACAATGGACGAAACATGGCTCCATCACTTCACTCCGGAGTCCAATCGACAGTCAGCTGAGTGGACTGCACGCGATGAACCGAACCCAAAGCGTGGAAAGCAGTCACGTACCCAGAGGGGGGGCCCGAGGGGCCCTGGCCCCTCCCGAAATCGAAAACATATAATTATTTAGAATGTCTTCGGCATGTGTTACAGAAATAACAACACAGTAAACGTAATGAAATGTAATACAATATCAGTTCCAGTGAAAAAGTTTAAAGTGTATGTTAAAAACCGCCGTAAAAGGCACACCGAGAATTAGGTACATTATTTTTTTATCTTTGGGCCCCTTCCGAAATGAAATCCCGGGTACGGGCCTGGTGGAAAGACTCAACAATCGGCCGGTAAGGTTATGGCGTCTGTATTTTGGGATTCGCATGGTATAATTTTCATCGACTACCTTGAAAAGGGAAAAACCATCAACAGTGACTATTATATAGCGTTATTAGAGCGTTTGAAGGATGAAATTTCGAAAAAACGGCCTCATTTGAAGAAGAAAAAAGTTTTGTTTCATCAAGACAATGCACCGTGTCACAAGTCGATGAAAACCATGCTGAAATTGAACGAATTGGGCTTCGAATTGCTCCCTCATCCACCGTATTCTCCAGATTTGGCCCCCAGTGACTTTTTCCTGTTCTCAGACCTCAAGAGAATGCTCGCTGGTAAAAAATTTAGAAGCAATGAAGAGGTAATCGCTGAAACTGAGGCCTATTTTGAGGCAAAGGACAAATCGTACTACAAAAATGGTATCGAAAAGTTGGAAGATCGCTATAATCGCTGTATCGCCTCTGATGGCAATTATGTTGAATAATAAGAACGAATTTTGGCAAAAAAAATGTGTGTTTCTATTAAACGATACGAACTTTTCAGCCGAACTGTTAGATAACATTTAATTGCAGCCTATGGGACCATAAGATTTTTCATTTAAATCTAAGTGTGTTAAAGTTGGTTTAGACAACTACGAGAACATTGAGAGCATATTCGTGTGACATCCAGCGGAATTATTTCGACCAAAAATTGTTCCCCTGGTTTCCTGTTCCATGTCGTAAAAGGCCACTAACACGGGTCAAGGTGTAATACTGAATGGCTGCAGGAGTTTAAATAATACAGTCGTAAACGGAACATTTACAGGCTTTGCCCTTCCGGAGCTCAAAACTCCGTGTCACAGGTAGTCTGACAAATTGAGGGCATAGAGGATGACTCATATTCTTCATGTTATATGAATTCCAGTGGAGCTAAAGCCATCAATAGTGAATTCATTTTTATTTATTTGCTCCTATACAATAATTAGTTGTTTATAGTGTTAGTTCATCACGTTGCCAAGCATGGTGGGATATCTAGCATTATTACCAGATTTGAGTCTTTTTTTTTACAAGGTGAAATGCATTTACGCACGGAGTGTGGGACTCTCCACAGGACTACCCAACTGTTGACTGGAACTACCCACTAAAACACCTTGGATATCCAACCCTACCTCCCCGGCACCACCGCTAGGTATTACTTCGGGGTGGAAGGCTATTGGTGCTCACAGTACCCTCCCCAGATTTATGCAGAATGGGGATCAGCATCCTGCTCTCGAGGGATCGACCAGTTGGATGACGAGGTCGGTCCAGTGATGCCGGCTGGAGGGTAACTTCCGGTTCACTGGCGCCTCGACGCCCCAAAACTGATGCTACGTCGCGGAACTACTCGACTAGTCTCCGCCAAAAGATCTAGTCTACACCGACGGAGTCCTCCCGAACCGACGCTTACGGTACGCGTCTACGACCCGACCGAGAGGATGCCTAAGTCGATCCAATGATTCCGGTTGGAGCGTGACTTCCGGTTTACTGGCGCTCAGACGATCCTAGCGGTACCACGCGACGATCTACTCATCTATTCCCCGACAAAGGATCTAGACTACTCCGACGGAGAGTTCCCCGGCGAAGGAGAATCTCCCGACACCGAGTCTCTTACACCACACGGGACACCCGATGGAGTGCCGAGGTCGGTCCTGCGCTTCCGGTTGGAGCATGGCTTCCGGTTCGCTGGCGCCCCGACGACTCGAATCGGTGTTGTGGCGGCTACTCGACTAGCCCCTGCCGAAGGATCTAGCCTACACCGACGGAGAGTTCCCCGCCGAAGGAGGCCCTCCCGAAACCAACGCTTTCGATTCCCGTCAACGCCCAACCGAGAGGATGCCTGGGTTGATCCAGTGATTCCGGTGATTCCTGGCGTCCCGACGATCCTAGCAGTTTTACGTACTACTCGTCTAGTCCCCGACGATGGATCTAGACTATTCCGACGAAGAGCTCCCCGGCGAAGCAGGTTCTCCCTGACCGACTTTTATTCGCTGATCCCTCTTGAGCCTACTACGGTTGCACGCGACTAGCGGTCGCGGCTGCCTGTTGTTATTCCGCAATCCATTTCCGCTGCAACATGCCCGCAATTTGGGATGCCGCGGTCGACACTGCGTTCCAGTTCTCCGGTGTGGTGTCAATGCCGCATGCCTCCAGTAGCTCACTCCTTTGAGCCGCGACCAGATTTGAGTCTGAAAATGTCAAAGTGTCTACTGCATTCTTTTTCTTGTCACAGTTCTGATTGGATATTGGAAACTAAATTTTCACATGGCTACTATTCAGCTCGATGAATATTATTTGTGTGAATGCGATTACGGTATTTCATATCATCTGATAGCACATAGGCTGAAAAGTCCAGGGTCTAACAAAGAGAACACGATTTTTTGGTTCAAAATTAACTTCATTCATCAACGTAATTTCCATCAAGAGCAACGGAATCATTCCAGGCTGAAAATCATCATTTTGTACTTCACAATTAGTGAGCTCAGCTCACCTGCTAATCGCCTTCAGTAGCATCAATGAGCGAGTTGAGTAACTAGACAACCATTTGGATAGAGAAATTATCGTCTCAACATCGTAGTCAAGTCAAGCAATTAGCAGATAAGCGCTGAGCGCACGTCAAATGTTAGAACCCACTGAGGGACGATTCGGTTTTCGTTTTCGACTACATTGCTCATGCTCGTTTTTAGTACCAGCAAAATCAAACCGAAAAGTACTATGAAATCAAAAGTGATGCTCAATGTGGGTGAGTGTGTTTGTTTAGATCAGCGACGAATTCCATTTTTATCATCATTTTACGGATTGTATCTTGAACCTTGAGGTGAGCTGATGAATAGAAGAAAGTGAGCCTCATGAGTGAGGTGTTCTCAGGCGAACCTTGGTTGTTTAGTACTCGCATTTTAAAGGACCAATTTGAAATTTGGAAGTATTCTTCAAAAACCGATGTTGAGAGAAAGATATGCCGAAAAACGTTTTTAATGGATAGACAGAATTTGAATCGTTTTTGGCCAATTGAAAATGTTTGGGCTCAAATGAATAACCGAACTTGCACTTTGAAGTAGTTAAATTTTAGCCAAAGAAAACCGAAAAACATACTTCGAATTATCAGTCGGTGTTGAACAGTCGTTCGCACCGCACGCGTATAGCTCTTGGCTCCTGGAATTTTTTTCTAGCTACCTAGAGTTTCATTGATTCAAGGCTTCAGTCTTTTTCAAGGCTACCTGAATCACTAACTAAGTGACTAAGTGATACAAAGAGTGATATTAGAGTGACTAAGTGATACAAAGAGTGATATTAGAGTGACTAAGAAATTAATCAGCCTTTTTTAAGGCTAGCTAGGAGTCTAATCGAAGACTAATTTAGCCTAGTTAATTTAATTTAAAATTTCATTAATTTCAAAAATGCCTGCGTCCAACCGGAAAGGCAACAAGCCTAAGGCTAAAAATAATTCAATACGGAATAAATCACAATCCGTTATTCAACATTTTTCTAATAACATTCACGATCTTATAGAATCTGAATGTAAAAATAAAAGACAACGGACGGATTTCCCTTCCGTTGATCCTATGCCGTCTAACAATATTTACGAGATTCTTCCTGAATCCGATTGTAGCGACATAGAAGAAAATTCTTCAAAAATTCCCAAAATGGACGCTTGTCGTTCTGGGAAGAAACATCAATCTATACCACCAGTGACGGTGATGATTTCCGACTTCAAAGCATTCCGTACTGAGCTTTCTACTTTTCTCCCGGAAGTAAAAGTCTCATTTCAAATCGGACGAAGAGGAGAATGTCGAGTCTTGGTGGATGGATTGGAAGATTACGAACGTCTTATTCGATATTTGTCCGAAAAACTTCATAAATTTTATTCATATGATATAAAATCAGACAGACCCTTCAAGGCTGTCTTGAAAGGATTATCAAATGATCAAAGTATTGATGAAATTAAAAATGAACTAAAAGAATTGCTTGGTTTTGCCCCTTCCCAAGTAATACTTATGAAAAAAAGAGCGAATGGTACTTCTAAACCACGCTCTGGAATTTCCCATGAACTTTACCTAATACACTTCAATCGAAGTGATGTCAACAATTTGAAAACTTTAGAAAAAGTACGTTTCATTTCCCACATTAAAATTCATTGGGAACATTATAAACGGCATAATCGTATTGCTAACTTAACGCAATGTCGTCGTTGCCAAGGCTTCGGTCATGGAACCAAAAATTGTCATATGGATATACGGTGTTTGAATTGTGGTAAATCGCATTCGAAAGACGTTTGTCCAATGAATGAAACCACTGATAAATTTTCATGTTCAAATTGCAATGGAAATCATAAATCCAATTATTTGAAATGTCCTGTCAGGGAAAAAATTTTAAACGCTCGTTCGCTTAGACAACAAGTCAAATCAACGACCTTAAATTTACAGAATATACCTGAAAATTCTTCTAAGGCACCTGCCAATTCGTCTTCTAACGAAAACAATTTATTGACAGGTAGATCGACCTCGTCATCATCTTCTTCTAATGTCAGTTATGCTGGTATATTAGGTAGAAATCTATCTCCTATTTCTTCTAATGTAAATAATCAAAACACAGGACCGCCTTGCAGTTCTTCTTCTAACGAAAACAATTTATTAATAGGTAGACCGGCCAAATCATCTTCTTCTAATGGCAGTCTACCTACAAATATTCCTTCAATGCCATTCGCTTCTTTAAATGAAGTCGATTTAGGCGATATAACTGAAAATAAAATGATCTACCTACAAGATCAACTTTTTCAAATGATCATCCAAATGAATTCGACTTCATCACTTTTTGAAGCATTTCAAATCGGATGGAAATTTGCAAATAATATTATAATGAATTTAAAATTTAACAGTGATGTTAAATAATTATTTGAATATTTTAAATTGGAATGCTCGATCTTTGAAATCGAGTGAAGATGAATTTTATAATTTTCTCAAAGTTCACAAAATTCATATTGCCATTGTGACAGAAACTTTTCTTAAACCAAATGTAAAATTGAAAAGTAATCCACATTATGTGGTTCATCGATTTGACAGGTTTACTGGAATTGGTGGTGGAGTTGCCATTTTTGTCCAACGGCAAATTAAACATCGAATTTTACCTTCTTTCAATACTAAAGTTATTGAAAGCTTGGGAATCGAAGTTGAAACCATTCATGGAATTTATTTCATCGCTGGAGCATATTTGCCATTCCAATGCACCGGCGAACAATTAAATTTCTTTAAAGGCGATTTGCAAAAACTTACAAGATATCGATCGAAATTTTTCGTAATAGGGGACTTAAATGCTAAGCATGTCCAGTGGAATTGTAGGCAAAATAACAGTAATGGTAAAATATTTCATAATCAACTCTCAGCTGGTTACTTTACAGTTCTTCATCCCAGTAATCCTACTTGTTTCTCTTCCGTGAAAAACCCGTCTACAATTGATCTGGTTCTAACAGATCAAAGTCACATTTGTAGTGAACCGATTACACATGCTGACTTTGACTCAGATCATCTTCCAGTAACATTCAGACTTTCCAACGAAGCTATAATTAATCCAATTAGTTCTATTTTCAACTATCATAGAGCTAATTGGTTGGATTACAGATCTCACATTGGAAATCATGTGGATCATGAAACTATTTTAGAAAATACTGCGGACATCGACACAGCAATTGATAATTTGAATCATTATATTATCGAAGCTAGAAATCTTTCAGTTCCCAAAGCTCAAACTAAATTAAATTCTCCTATCATCGATGACAATCTTCAACTGCTCATTCGGTTGAAGAATGTTCGTCGACGACAATATCAACGTTCTCGTGATCCTGCTATGAAAAACATAGTTAAGGATTTACAAAAAGAAATTATACATAGATTTACTCTTTTGCGAAATGAAAATTTCGCTATAGAAGTTGAACAAATTAAACCATATTCTAAACCTTTCTGGAAACTTTCTAAGGTTCTTAAGAAACCTCAGAAACCAATTCCTGCTCTCAAGGAAGGAAATCAAATACTTCTTACAAATGGTGAAAAAGCTCAAAAGCTAGCTCAGCAGTTCGAGAGTGTCCACAATTTTAATTTAAACGTTGTGAGTCCTATTGAAAATGAAGTCTCACTGAAGTATGATTATATTTCAACCCAAGTGTTATCACACGATGACATTATTGAGACGAATTTTGATGGAATTAAATCAATTATTAGGAAACTCAAAAACATGAAGGCTCCTGGTAATGATGGAATTTTTAATATTCTTATTAAAAATCTTCCCGATGTTGCCTTGAGACTCCTGGTTAAAATTTTCAACAAGTGTTTTTCATTAGCTTACTTCCCAAAAAGATGGAAAAACGCTAAAGTAATTCCTATCCTAAAACCTGATAAAAACCCAGCAGAAACATCAAGTTATCGCCCAATTAGCTTACTTTCTTCTATCAGTAAACTTTTTGAAAAAATTATCTTGTTAAGAATGATGACTCATATAAATGAGAATTCAATTTTTTTACCAGAGCAGTTTGGATTTCGTCATGAACATTCAACTACTCATCAACTTGTCAGAGTAACGAACATGATAAAATCAAATAAATCTTCTGGGTTATCCACTGGAGTTGCCCTTCTAGACATAGAAAAAGCATTCGACAGTGTTTGGCACAAAGGTTTAATAGCAAAAATGTCTGATTTCCAGTTTCCTATTTATTTGATCAAAATGATTCAAAATTATTTAACTGATCGTACTCTTCAGGTTAGCTATCAGAATTGTAAATCTGAATTGCTACCCGTACGAGCCGGTGTTCCGCAGGGTTCGAGTGTAGCTCCAATCTTGTATAATATTTTCACTTCTGATCTTCCAAATCTACCCGTTGGTTGTCAGAAATCGCTATTCTGTGACGACACAAGTCTGTTAGCCACAGGTAGAAATCTAAGAGTGATCTGCAGTCGCCTACAAAGAAGTTTAAATATTTTCAGTGATTATCTGTCAAAATGGAAAATTAAACCAAATGCAGCAAAAACGCAATTAATTATCTTTCCTCACAAGCCAAGAGCTTCTTTTCTAAAACCAAACAATAATCACATTCTCAAATTGAATGGCTTGGAATTGACATGGTCTGATCAAGCTAAATACTTAGGTTTAACGTATGACAAAAAACTCACTTTCAAGGATCACATTGAAGGAATCCAGGCAAAGTGTAATAAATATATTAAATGTTTATATCCTCTTATAAACAGAAATTCTAAGCTCTGTCTAAAAAACAAATTGTTAATTTATAAACAAATTTTCAGACCAGCCATGCTTTATGCGGTACCAATTTGGTCAAGCTGTTGTTCCACCAGGAAGAAAACGCTTCAAAGGATTCAGAATAAAATTCTGAAAATGATTCTGAAGCGTCCTCCCTGGTTTAGTACAAATGAGTTACACAGACTCACAAATATAGAACCATTAGATGTAATGTCACATAATATTATAAGCAAATTCCGACAAAAATCGATGCAATCTTCAATTGAATCGATTCGCTCTCTGTATTAGTTAGTAAGTTAGTATATAAGTTCCTTTTCCCCATTACACAATACAAGTAGGTTTAGAATTTTCCCTACACAAAAATCTCAGAATTGCGGAAGCAAATGATGTCTTCATGGTAATAACCAAATCATATATATATAACAGGGCTGAAAAGTCACCACTTGTGGCTGAACACCCAATTTAAATCTTAATAATTTAATTTTAACTCATATTCCAATAAATAGTTATTAAAAAAAAAAAAAAAAAAAATACTTCGAATTATAATGGAATTACTCTATAAGGTTGGGAGCTTAATTGGTGAAGCGGTTGGGAATTCATCGAGCCAGCGCTAAAACCATCATTAATAAGTCTGGGGAACACTTTTCTTTGGATGAGCTACCAGGAAGTGGCAGAAAACCCGGTTCTTCCAATCCGAAATTGGACCAGAAAGTGTTATTTCTAATCATGAAGAACAAATCAATGTCAATACGTGATTTGGCCAAAAAAGTAGCAACGAGTGTCGGAATGATCCAGCGTATCAAGAGGCGAAATCACCTGAAGACCTACAAGAAGCAGAAAATCTCGAAACAAAGTTTAGAACAGAAGAAGCGAGCAGCAACAAGGGCCCGGAAATTGTATTCGCGTCTTTTGTAGTGTCCGGATGCATGTGTGTTTGATGGACGATGAGACTTATGTAAAGGAGGACTCAAAAACCCTTCCAGGTCTCCAATACTTCACTGTCGTCGTTGGGGTGGGTGTGAGCGATGCGGACAGGTCGATTCAAGCGGAGAAATTCAGTCGGAAGGTACTGGTATGGTAAGCAATATGTTCCTGTGGTTTGAAGTCAACATTTTTTTACACTACCGGAACTATAAATGCATGAAATCTATCTGAGTGTCTCCAGAAGAGATTGCTGCCTTTATATAAGAAGCATAGTACACCTCCACTGTTTTGGTAGGATTTAGCGTCGGCTCACTATAGCCAGGGCCGGTGAAAGAGGTGGGTACGGTGGGTAGTACTACCCACCCGAAAATTCCAAAGGTGGGTAATTACCCACCTGAAATTTCTAACGAAAAATAATAGTAATATTGGTATCATTTATAACAATAAAAATAGTTTTATTGTAACTGAGAATAATAAATAAAATCAGAATTATAGAATGCTAGTACTCAAGGTAGAGCAAGGATGTGAAGATATACAACAAAAAAGTGAGGCGTGACAATGGTCATTTGAGCAAGCCGAAATCTTTCAGTGACTTAACTTTTACCTTCAACCAAAGGGGTCGAGTTTGAGCATCTCATTCATGCAAATCACTCGAGTCTCTGGTATGCCGGAAAGTACCGAAAAAGGTCTTTTATCATTTACTATACGAACCGGTAAAAGAAAAGTTACCAGAAGTTGTCAGTTTCTACTTGCGACAGCATTCTTATACACATTGAGTTCTTCACTGTATGGATATTTTTCTCAATCTCTATACAGCTAGTTGAACATCAGAATGAAAGGTTTGTTCGAACTATTGCTTATGTCGCCAGAGTCACAGCCTGCTGGCTGTTTAGCCTAGGTTGTAAGCGGTATTCAGTAGCGCTGCACTCACCGCTACCTGATGGAAACCCATCATGCTATTTTTACTTTTTCATTATTAGAGACAGTGAAGAATTAATTGTGTACGAGAATGCAGCCGCAAGTAGAAAGTAACAACTTCTGATAACTATTCTTTTGTCGGTTCGGATAGCAAGTGGTAAAAGACCTCTATCGGTACTTTCCGGCATACCAGAGACTCGTGTTATTTGCATTGATGAGATGCTTAAGATCAACTCCTCTTGCGAAAGTTAAGTTAGTAAAAGATTTCTGCTTGCTAAAATCAACCTTGTCACGTCTCACCTTTCCATTATTTATTTTCACATAAATAAAATCACTCAAAATCTTTTGACGCAGGATTGCGTCTTTGTTTTCTATACCGGGGTACAAATTCAAAATATAGAAGCAAAACCATATAGACAGTGGTTAGGTTTTGAACATCTACAACTCAACCACGAACAATGTCTAATTCTCCCTGTTTTTCAAACCATTGTCATCCTCCTAATCAGTGTTGGTGATTGCCGAAAATTTGACAGAAGCTGCGACATTGCTATCTATATTGTATACAACATTTTCAATCCGGTAGAAGATGCTACAAGAACTCGAGTCTCTCAATGCATGAACCGCGAGAGAATTTTTCTACATTCCTTCGCTCCACTTCATACTCTGAGTATTTCACGGCCCCGTAAAAAAAATTACAGTCTGATAATGATCGTTGCTGTGTGGAATTTCCCAAGAGATGATCGCAAGTTGACAATTATCGCAGAAAATCGAATCGATGATTCAACTTGATGATTCTCATACTAGGTTGCAATATTTCAAAACCCTTGTGTGGAGCATTCACAGACATTTTCATAGACACAACTTATACAAAGGTTATATGCACATAGTTAAAATAAGCGGCAATAATAAAATGATTCTATCGCAATTATCAACTGCCTGTATAGAATCGGATCGCGAAATGAGAATAAGCGACCGGATCTCCACAGCAGCGTGCGAACCTTTGATTCTCAGAAATGTCATCGAGAGAAATTCGCTCTCGCGGTGTCGATTCTATGTTAAATGAGCCATGACGGGTTTTTGTTGTTGCGATGATATCCGTCTCTCTTTGATGGCACTGATTCAATCGTTGAAGAGTTGCCAGTGAGCGTTCTTTGATATAATAAAAGCCATCCTTGCCTCTAATTTATATGACGGTTTCGTATACATAAGTTCACGGTTTCCATATGATTTCTACTCTTCAATGAGTGCGTTCGCATTTGAGAAAACCAAATTCACGTATCACAGAAAACCAAATTCAGTATCGAATGGACTTGCACTCTGTGCGGTTCGATACTGCCATAGAGAAGGTTGCTTCCACATCGTCCAAAAAGTCCAGGAACTAACTAGGAAAACAACATTTCTTGAGCAAAATTTCTTTATTTATTATCTAAATTTTTTATATCATACTTATAGGCTTCAGTTGCGGCGATGACTCTCTCAGATCATCAAATGACAAATATTTGCTGGGGGCTAGGTTATTGAGAATATGGTGGTTGAAGAAACAGATCGGTGCCCAATACGTTCAATTTGGCCATTATTTTCATTGACTTGTGGCACGGTGCATGGTCTTGGTCTTGATTTTTTTCTGCTTCATATGAGGCCGTTTTTTTACGATTCCATACTTCAAACGCATTAATAACTAAAAACTTTTGTTGATACTTCCTTTACAAGATAGTCGACGTTAATTATACCTCGAGCATCTAAAAACTGACGCCATACTTGTTGCAGCTACCTGTTGCGCTTTCCCCGTCTAAATGTTGAAACAACTCCGGGAAATAAAGATAGATCCATGTTTCGTCCACTATTTCATACCAACGCAAGAAAGCTCTCTGGATTGTTGATGCGTTGTTACTTTTGAAAGATTGAGAGCGAACGAGGCACTTATTTGGGAAAGATTTTTTTCACGCCCAGATTTTCGCATACGTTCGTAAAAGCACTTTCAGTTCAGTAGGACTTTGATTTTGTGTTCATCCATCACGATTATCAAAACTTGCTCACGTTTTTTCCGGATGACTGCTCAATTTGGTCACGTTAGAATCAGAATACCACAAATCTTTGTTTTTAATCTGAGTGCGGGTAACACTTCTTAAACCGTTCGTTATTTTTAAGTTTCAAAAAGTAACGTCACTTATATGTCGGTGAGTTTAGTGTTTGTGGTGCGGTTGACGTGAAAACACTTGTCTTCTGAACGATGATGATCGTTTGACATTACAAACGTCATCTCAGTCGGTCCCGAGACTTTTTTAACAATGTGCTATGCACATCAGCGGCTGGATTTGTTTTGTGCGCCGTTCGATTC
Source organism: Malaya genurostris (assembly GCF_030247185.1). Taxonomy (NCBI): domain Eukaryota; kingdom Metazoa; phylum Arthropoda; class Insecta; order Diptera; family Culicidae; genus Malaya; species Malaya genurostris. The sequence goes on from NC_080570.1 coordinate 123,184,898, forward strand.
ACCCGGGTTTGCGGTTCAATGCATACGGCGCTGGTCTTATAAACCAGTTGTCATATGTTCGAGCCCCGACCTGGAATGATTCATAGTGTCAGTAGGATCGTAGTACTAGCCATGAAATGATTCTGTATGCTAAGAATCGGCTGCGAAGTCTGTTGAAACAGAAAAGCCAAATTCCACAGAAGGAATGTAATGCCAAAACATTGCTTTCGATTCATGCGAGACATCTTTCACCATCAACCCCAACCAACTAAACGATCTGGGTAACCAAAATTCTCAAAGAAATAATTTCGAAAATTTGCAAACATAAATAAGTTTATACGGAAATTAAAAGACTGCTGACTTAATATTCCAAACAAATATTGGTAGAAATGTTGTAGTTTGATATTGTACTTAACCCTTAAATGTGCAATTTTGTTTTACAACAAAATATCGAAAACGCTTCGAATTTACGCGTCTCATGCAAAGTTATATCGATACAAAATATTATTTAAAAATCAACTAAATAATACTTCAAAATAGTGGGTCGTTCTCCCTGATACGAAAAATTACCCACCTGGGCTTAATATGTTTCACCGGCTCTGACTATGGCAAAACCACTCTCAATTGGCTTGCGCAAAAGGGTATTAAATTCGTTGAGAAAAAATATCAATCCACCAATACTGGGCAATCGTCTTCAAGAAGACTGATAAGGCAGCTAGGAACATGCAGGAGTTCAAAATTGGCAATGCAGAATAAATAGAGTAGAGTCTTTCGTCTTCCGCTGTCAATTCAAGTACACTTCAGGGGAACAAATTGCTTAAATAGTTGTTTCATAAGAATGAGTAACTTTGACCAACTTATTGGTTGCTTTATGAAATTCAAATCGAAAATATTTTCCAAATAGTTCATTTATGACCACTCCGTTCTGTGTCGTGCATAATTCTTCTCGCTCCGTTAGTTACAATCACTGCCGGCGTTCGAAAGGGAGAGTTGTTCTACTCAGCACACAGCACAAACCATGGCTAGCGGCACAGAACTACACCGGGGAAGGAACAACCGGCGAAGCCCGTTCTGTCGGTGGAAAAGTAGTCATGGTTATTCCACGAATCATTAATTCGTGACCTCGTCAGACTTGGTCTGTGTGTTCGATTGCTTGCTTGGATTCAGCAGGTAAGAACTTCCTTGATGTTATATCTTGCTTAACGACTACTTCAAGTGCGAGCTGCTACTTAGGCAACTGATGATTTAATCTTCGCCATATTAACTAGTTAGCAGCGATGAGTGGACAGAATGATCGTTTGACAGGTGATTCGATGACTATATTTGCCACTGAAATCCAAAGACTACGCGGATTTCTAGAGGAAATTGAACCGTTCGGTAATGACGTTGGAAAGTTTTGTGAAAATGTTAAAGAGCGCACCTTCAAAACAAACGGATAAATATTCGGCACGATCTAGGGCAAGTTTTCAAACTAGGGAATATTGCACTATTCCTCAAAAGGGTTTACTTCGTCAATTTCTACCGCTATGTTGTAAACTAAATCGTTGATTCTCCGCACGTCGGTCCTGAAGAAAAAAAAAACACACTCCTTCATTTGGAGCTAGGCATGGTTCCCGTCGCACAACCCCGTAATCGCAAACGCAAGCCATTGCCAATGATTCAAACTCGGTTCAAATTCGGTGTGCATAGGCAGGCACTGATTTGCATTCAGGTGTCGGTTCTCCGCCTGCCTGCCGAAACCGCCGGGGTAAGAAGCGTGGGGAGCTGCTGACCCCTTTTCGAGCTAGGTTCGTTTGCGCGCCAACGGGTTCTACGGAGAATGCGTGCCGTGGTGCGGTTCGATTAAGACCTTTCTACCGTGTTGGATGCCGCCAACCAGAGACAACCTTTTCAACAGCAGCAGCAACAACAACAACAACACCGCCAAAGGTGCCAGATTGCACAAATGTTGGCCCACCCGAAGGCGTTTATTTACACTGCGGCCTCATGTTCGCCCGAGCAGACCGACGCCGAACTTTGCGAGGAGTGGAAATCTATAAGCACTGAAACAAAATTGCCGGTGAAAGGTAACTGCCATCAATAAATAAATAATAAAGGGAGTTTTTTTCTCTTCTATAAAATAGGGGACGGCATGCTTCATTAGTCTGTATGGGGAAAATCGAAGCAATCCGTGATTTCAGACGAAATCCGATGTTCGCTACAAAGTGCAGTACTGGGCTGGGAGAGCCTCGGCCGATCGAACGATCGAGGATCGAGTCGTGGTTTTGCATCATCGTTCGATAGGTCACGATGCTATGCGGGTTCATCTTGGCACTTGCGACAGGTGAACAGATTCGTTTTGGCGAATTATTGATAATGACTGTTGTTGGTACTTGATAAAATTGAAAAAAGGAAAAGATTAGTCTTTTACGTCCAATTAAGATATGGGGAAAAATATTGTGCGTGTGTGTTTAACTTTACTCAAATCTCACTGGTTGGAAGCGACAAAATCGATCTGTTTATATTGGTTTCCAGAATCCAGGACAGCATGAACTCGTACTTTGCCAATAAATTGTAATTGGCTGATTGTTTGGACTGAAGGTTTATATTTTATTCAAAAGAAAAGCGGATATTGAATGTGTAATTGTATATATGAAAATGAGCGATGTAAACTGAATACGCCTCATTTACTTGCCATCCGCAAGAGATTTTTTTTCTCTCTGTGATGTTTGAATACGTTTGATGCAAACATTGCATTAAGGCGGGGCTGCTCTAGGGAACGAAAATCTCGGAACATGATTTGTTTTGTTTCACATCGGGTTTTAGACAGGGGAGATAATCTCCGCTTCTCCAGACAAACACTAACTGTTCACAAAACTGAATCGTTATATGATGCAACGAATTTAAAAAATTGTCACATTCCGAACAAAATCCTTTACTAAAAAAAACCATATCACACGAGAAGTACACCTGGAGAAAGGGGTATAATCTCAGAAATTAAATCTTGATCTCTTTATTGAAAACAGTTAACTTTTTCATAGTCATTGCTTGACTATTTGAAAGTAGTGACTCAATTCAACTTATACAGATTTAAAAATAACATGGCAAACGATTTGTGTTTGTTAGTCTTGTTAAGACGTAGAGCCGTCTTGAGCTAGTTTCAAATTTGATCATAATCTAACGGGGAAAATAGATTGAAAAAATGACATACAAATGCAACTATGTAATGAAAACTGCGAAAATGTTAACGCAGCAATGGGACTCGAACCTGTAGCTAACTCCCAACCGGGGAATTTGCAATCAGGCCAATAGGCAGTAAAATTAGACAAAAACGAAATCTCAAATCAGTGTCGGCAGGCAAAGCAGAATAGCGATGATCGACTTGGTTGCTAAACGACTGGACAATGCGTAATTCAGGCCCCAGTGTGGCTCTTAGCCTCTTGTCCAGTAACCAACCCCGGTGAGAACTTGGTCGCATGCTGACAGGGAAGGGGGTTCCTTTTTAGAGGATGTCGGAGCGTCTGTACTCCATGTTAGGAGCGGCTTCAAACAGCGTCTGTTCTGGTATCCAGCGGCTGAGTATGAAATGCTGCATCCCGTCCAGCTAAATCCAAGGTGGCAACCCCACCAACGGGATCGTCCTAGTGCTAGTTGGAACGTTAAACAGAGCAAGCACGATGATCCTCCGGCGAGACAGGGGGTTGGCGTAGGCCTAATAAACCGCCCATAAAACATTAATTACAAACAATACAGGAGAGAATACGACCCGGAACAATCGGCATAGACCCACGCAACGAAATAAGGACTACGATTGGAAACTTGGAACATGGAACTGCAAGTCGCTAGGTTTCGCAGGCTGCGACAGGATAATATACGACGAACTAAATCCTCGCAGCTTCGACGTCGTAGCGCTGCAGGAGCTTTGTCGGATGGGACAGAAGGTGTGGAAAAGCGGACATCAAGCGGCTACCTTCTACCAAAGCTGTGGCACAACGAACGAGCTAAGAACTGGTTGTATAGTGCTGGGCAAGATGCGTCAGCGAGTGATTGAGTGGCAGCCGATCAACGCTAGGATGTGTAAGTTAAAAAATTAAAGGTTGTTTTTTCAATTACAGCATCATCAACGTGCACTGCCCATATGAAGGGACACCCGATGACGAGAAAGAAGCGTTCTACGTGGAACAAGCCTATGACGGCTGCCCACGCAGAGATGTAAAAATTGTCATCGGTGACATGAAAGCCCTGGTAGGAAGGGAGGCAATGTACCGACCGGTAATCGGGCCGAACAATTTGCATACTGTATCGAATAACAACGGCCAACGGTGTGTCAACTTTGCGGCCTCCCGAGGAATGGTAGTCAGAAGCACCTTCTTTCCCCGCAAGGATATCCATATATCCAGGAATGCTTTGGTGGCTAAGAACAGCGAAGCACGCTTGGTTCTTATAGTCAATTTGACTTTCTCTTCATGTGTTACATATGTAGTTTGTAGGGTAGTTTAATTGGCAAAACAATTTCTCCGGGTTCGAGTTCCGACGCGCGGTTTTTATTACATCGCAAAGCATTCGTATCTCATTTCTTCAATCTGTTTTCCCCATTAGATACTAATCAACTGATGAAGATTAATTTATGATTTACGAATAACTTCCCTCCCCCTCGCCTCATAATAACAACTGCCCCTAACTTTTGGATACAAACCCGGCGAACTACCAAAATTAGGTTAAAGCCGGGTATAAATAAACAATATATATATATATATATATACTAGCTGGCCCGTCGAACTTCGTCTCGCCTGAAATTATTTTTTTAAATTTGTGTTTTCGGACAGCAGAGTTGTCAAACGTTAATGTTTCTTTCCATTATTTTACTGATTACTTGGCTTACAATAAACGAATTACGACAAATTCATATCCAACATCATGAATTATTGTGGATATGTTCAATGCTTTTGTTACGCAAAAACTAAACAAATGCACCAATTGCCATCTCATCCTTCGAGTCAGTGTATTGAACAGAGATTGTATATCTCTCTCAAACTAAAGATTTGACATGTGGGATGATGGATTTGATTGAATCATATCTGACTGGTCGTAGTATGACCGTGAAAATTGGCGACTGCGTTACTCCATCATTCATCGTGAGCTCTGGCATTCCTCAGGGAAGCCATCTAGGACCATTCATATTTCTGCTATATCTAAATGATCTGAATTTGGCATTGCAATGCATGAAGCTATCATTCGCCGACGATTTCAAACTGTTTCATCTCATCAAATATCTGAAAGACTCAAACTTCTTGCAGTCACAGTTGGATGTATTTTCTAACTGGAGCAACGTCAACAGAATGGTTATAAACGCCTTCAAATGCTTCGTTATCTCCTTCTCTCGTAAACGAACCACGATCATGTATGATTACACTATTCCGCAAGCTGTACTAAAACGGGAGACATCAAATAAGGATCTAGGAGTGTTATTGGATTCAAAACTTAGTTTCAAAGATCACAAAGAATCTCTAACGCATTAAAGATGCTAGGATTCATCTTTCGCATCTCAAAAAATTTCAATAACATATACTGCCTGAAATCGTTATATTGCGCTCTAGTTCGTTCTACACTGGAGTATGCTGTTGTTGTTTGGGCACCATATTACCAAACTGATAAGCTGCGCATTGAAACTGTTCAGCGCAAGTTCATTCGTTTTGCTTTGCGTCGCCTGCCCTGGAGAGATCCATTTAATCTTCCAAGCTACGAAAATCGTTGTAGGCTCATACACTTCGATTTGCTATCTGTCCGCCGTGATAAACTGAAAGCTGTTTTCGTCGCGGACCACATCCAATGTCGATAGTTGATAGTGCAGATCTCCTACAACAGCTAAGTTTTGACATTCTTCGGCGTAATTTGCGGTTTAATCCATTTCTCAGAATTCCTCGTGCTAGAACTAACTATGGCTTCAATGAACCGTTTTCGAGTATGTTCCGCGTATTCAATACTTGCTCTGATGAATTTGATTTCAATTTATCTCGTAACACCATTAAAACCCGTTATCTCCGAATCTTTTCCCGCTAGTTTTATTTACATAATTAGACGATATGAATAGTTGTTAGTTAGCTTTGTAGTTTAAATAAGGGTAACTAAAGATTTCGTTATGTATCATTTGGTCAAATGTTATCTATTGATACAAAAGATGAGAAGGTTTTATGCCGACTGGAGAAGGAGAACCAAAATCTCAGCTCCAGCAGGCTTTTCCCTTGCTCCTAAATAAACAAATAAACAAATTAACAGATGGATGAAAAAGAGATGACCAAGATTAATACTTTAAATTGACCCCACAAATTTCCAAAAGCAGCCCTCGGGGATGGTTGTTTGTCATTGAATGTTAAGACTTATTTGTACTGAAGACGTTTAAAAATTTAATAGCAAATACTTAGAGATTATCGAAAGTAATAAACTAATTTTGAACGGTTGTCCATAACTTGCTTCACCGCTAGTGATATTATTTAGTCGTGTTTGATGAATGTTCGTAGCAGGATAATGACAGGATCAATTTTCGATAAAATGAAAAATACTTGGACATTCGAAAGTTCAAATTACCCTTTTATTAAATATTGTGTCCATTAACTTTGACATGAACGCTGGATTCGTTCAAGAATTGTATCAAAAGGTCTCTCATTCGTCGAGCCACCACATCGTTTTGCTTAGTATTCAGTCCTGAGAATCAATATTCTGTTCTAGCGGAGTGAACATGAGGAGTGATTATACCAGTATTCTTCTTATCGTTGAAGCCAATGTATAAAACAGCAGATCTCACAACTAATGGTTCTTACATGCCACGATTTCTCCTTCAGATATGATATTCACGATTCCCATATGGTAATTCGTCAAACAATCCAAAGTTCGGAAAATGAAATGATTTGACTTAAGCAGCTTACAAATGTCATGAATACCATCCGTTTTGAAGTAAACCACTCTTGAAAACTCACCCGAATCGGCTGAACAAACTTCAGCATGCTAAATGCAAGGAAAATATTTTCATCTGAACTCATTATTTCAACAGCAGAATCCTATCATTGATACGTAAAAAAAAATCGTTACATAATTTTATTTGTTCAACTCACGCCTACGATGGCCAACATAATTCATCTAACTACATCTACTGGTAAATGACATTAGAACTTGTGCTTCTGTTTACGGTATAGCTAAAACAGTCATTTGGCAAGTAATGATTTTGATACCCTATTGAGCACGTGTTTCCAAATGACGAATCAATCATGCATGTAAAATCTCCACCCAAATCTACTCGTTGCGCGCCAAAAGATTCTTTCAACGATCTAGTATTCCTTTCTTCGACGGCCAAACACTTATGCAACTCGTTATGCGCCAAACACCTATCAATGATCTAGCAATCATTGGCGACTTTTTCAGTGGAAAATTCCATTGTCCATACAAAATAACTTTATTGGTTTTTCCCACTTTTCCGGTAAGTTTTCCTAATTTTTTTGATGTACGAACCCGGTGGGGGTAAAAACTGATCAAACAAAAAAAAAAGCATCTCAATCCGTCCATCCGTTCTTACGTGATGCGATTACAAAGAATGATCTCGGCATTTTTATATATATATAGATATATATATATATATATATATATATATATATATATATATATATATAAATATATATATATATATATATATATATATATATATATATATATATATATATATATATATATATATATATATATATATATATATATATATATATATATATATATATATATACATATATATATATATATATATATATATATATATATATATATATATATATATATATATATATATATATATATATATATATATATATATATATATATATATATATATATATATATATATATATATATATATATATATATATATATATATATATATGTATATATAAATATACTGATCAAATTTGGCGAACTATTATGAATTGCATTTTTGTTTATATGAAGTAAAAAGACATAAATGAAACAGATAAATCTATGTATGATTTAAAGACTTCTAAACTTTGTTAAATTAAACTCTTTGAGTTTTATTTTTAATATTTTAGTTGTTTGAAGATAATATAAGAAAATGTAGCTTTATTTTTATTACTCCATGAGTACAAAATATAATTAAAGAGAGTAAAATATATTTGTCAGCTTTGACGATTTGAATATTTTGCTTCCCACTAATACCCGTTTGAGCTAGACACCTTCACAGGTGCTCTAGGATTGAAGTTACTTGACTTGATTTCTTGACTTCATCATAATTGGAGGAGTACTGGTCAGGGGGTGTATACATGAAATTTTTGAAATCGGAAAAAAAATTGATGCCAAAAGTCTTAGAATTGCATGAAACGTCGAGATTTAGTGTCATCTCGATTTTTTTTTTTAAATATATCGACTTTCTGGGACTTAGAAAAAATATCAAAAGTCCCAGAAAGTCGATTTGAAACAAAAATTTTTTTTTGAGATAACACGAAATCTCGACGTTTCATGCAATTTTAAGATTTTTGGCATCAAAAAAATTTTTCGATTTCGGAATTTTCATGTATTCCCCCCTTAGGTGCTTTTTCAAGATCGAAAATTTTCAAACCTCAACCGCCGGTCGGCACCTCTTACGCATGTCCGATTTGGCTCAAATTTTGCATGAAAACATTTTTCGAGGTATTAAACTTTTGAACAATAGCGCTTTACGAAATTAGAGGTGATCCCAACATAAGAGCGGTAAAAATCAACGTGTTTTGTCGGTTACGTCACTTATACCATCATATCTCTGGAACCAAAAGTCACAGCCATTTGATCTTCAAACTTGATCAAAGCCCTGACAATAGCTTTCAAACAAGCATAAGTTTGTTAAAATCGGTTCAGCCATCTCTGAGAAAATTGAGCGCGTAAAAATACAACGCGTTTTGTCGGTTACGTCACTTATACAATCATATCATCATATCATGGCTGGTGCTACGATTCTACTGACACTACGAATCCTTCCAGGTCGGGGCTCGAATATACGACAACTGGTTTGTAAGACCAGCGACCGCCAACCCGGGACAATAAACTTGTCATTTTTACCAACAGCCAATCAAATATCTAGCGTGAAGTGAATATTGTACCCGAAATTGTGGCTCATGTGAAATTGGCACTCAAATCGTGTTGGTACCTCGTGTCGCTCATGATGATATCTGCATGTGTTCGCCATGTTGAATGAGCAAGTTTCACACACAGTTCATATGTGAGCCTGTATGTCTGATTTCTGTGATAGTAAAAAGAAGTCTTGTTGTTCAGCTAAATGGCACATACTGATTCTGAAACTGTATAACGGTAGCTTTTTAATACATATTTGGAACGGTAAATAACTAGAATGAGAATTAAGTTACGCCATTTGTTAGAAAACGGCACGAACTTATACACATTTACATACCTATTAAGGAAAAAGCCACTTTGCAAGCATATGGGTAATATAAATAATGTGTACGTAACAAAAAGTTTCATAATCTTTTTCTGGATTTGATCAAATAAAACTAAGATATTGACCTATTCACATTCATGATTTTAAAGCTAGTTTCTTTTCATCACGAAACATCTAACATCAAACAGTTTTATGTACGACTCAGACGACCAGTCAACTTCCGTCAATGTTAACGAGGCTTCGCCGGTAGTTTATAGCTTCAATTATTGAAATGTATACATGTTCTGGGCGTAAAACCGTTCCGCGAGGTTGACATTAGAAATTAGTTTGTTTTCATCACGACACACCTTTCATCATACGATTACGATGCAGACGATCGGTCAATTTCTGTCAACGTTAACGGGACTTCGCCTGTAACTTTGATGAGTTTCAAGTTTTCATTATTGAAACGAGTACCCGTTTCGGACGTTAAAACGTTCCGTGAGGTTGAGAGAAAACTAGTTTAAGTAAATTCAAGAACGTTTTTGATTTCAGATAATTCTACGCCGAGTTACCGTGTTCACCGCGCAACGTGATTCTCAAGAGAGATTTTAGGGAATGCTCTGTTATCGTCTTATTTTTCAATATTAATATACGGAAATTTAACTAAATATTCTTCAAATGATGCTTCATTATGTAAAAAATGTTTGAATAAACTTGCTTAAGCTGGTTCTCCGTAAAAAAATACAACAAAAGTGTTTTTGATTCAAATTAATTTTGAGTTCTTTGGAATACTTTCTTTCATTCCCTCCTTCAATTCTGTATGAAATGCTCATTTCGAACTAACTAACAATGAGAGATTCTCTTTGTTTGCTTTCTCTTTCGATTATTACGGTACTCTTAGCAATCAGTATTATCTTTTCATATCACATATTTATTGTAGATATTATAATAAAATTTGAAACAAATTATTTTTGATAAGATAAATTTTGGTTTTATTAGGAATTTAGAAATGTCTTCATCGTTATCAATATCACTGTCTGATTCAGAATCAACATTTCTACAAAATTAGGCTCGTTTTAATGCTACTCTTCGTTCATTAAAAAGGTTTGAAGTTCAAATGGCTGTCACTCCGGTGATATAATGATGTAAGTGACGTAAACGCCAAAGCTGATTATCACTCAATTTTATCGGATATGGATTATCCGATATCAATGATTCTGGGCTCGTTTGGTGAGTTTATTTCGCCGATCGAAATTCCACGCGTCGTGATGTATTTGAAATTTATTTAGCAATACCGTCGTGGTGGATTAATATCATCAATAAAAACAGCTAATACGTGCTGCGATGAATAATAATTATAATAATAAGAAAAACAGGTCCAATCTTTGTGTTTGCTATGCAGCTGAATAATATTACCATATTTGGCTTGAATATCATTTATTTATTTGTTTGTTTATTTATTCAGGAGCAAGGGAAAAGCCCTGTGGAGCTGAGATTCTGTTTCTCCTTCTCCATCAGGCATAAAACCTTCTCATCTTTTGTACCAACAGGTTATATTTATCCAAATGATACATATTACATGTTATCGTAAACTAATCCATCATACTATCTTCGCTAAATATCAATTTATAAGAAAAGCTGGCCTGGATATCGAAAAATTTTGAAAATAAGATTTTTAAAGTGTTGCGGAGCAAACGAAAATCGAATACATTTGAATAAATGTTGAATGAGCGACACATACTAGCAAATGGTTCATTAGATCCATAGTTTGTTCTAGCACGACGGATTCTGAAGAAAGAGTTAAACCGCAAGTTACTACGATGAATAATAAAGTTCAGCTGTAGAAGAAGATCCAAAATATACACAGAAGTAACAGGAGTGCAAGATTTTGCTACACCAATTCAAACGCACCATTCAAACTTTGAATCTAAGTTCGTGAAAATCGATCGATACCAGTTCCATATTGGAGGTACCACTATAATTTTGATTTTTTACATCGAGATTCAAATGAGCGACAACAACAAAAAAGTTTTCTGCGGCCTAATACACATATTCAAGTTAACATGGATAGACATAAATGAAACATTTATTTTTAAAAATTTTTATCAAAAAATCCCTGTGTGTGATACTGTTTGAAACACAGCAGATGTCAAAAAGCGATACAGCGTTATATGAATAGCTAATAAGTGCAACTTATCGTCGAAATCCTTCAAGTTTTTTTATATCGTTTATTTATACCCGGTTCAACCTAATTTTGATCGTTCGCCTCTCGGGTCGGCCCCTTTAAGTAGTTTTGAACACCCCCCGGTGAACGACCAACAGGTTAAAGCCGGGGTAAAATAAATGATATTAATAATAATAATAGTTTTGAATACGAAAACCGAATTAATCTTTTGTGTGCCAAAACCGAACTAGAACTTTCCTGAGCAGAAAACGTTTAAAGTCATTTTTAATGCAACAACCGGGAAAAAACTTTGAATAGGATAATCGGATAAAATCTTAGCCGGTACTTTCAGAGCAAATGTGTTAATTTTTGCATGGAAACTTTCTACGTGTTTCCTTCGGCTGCGGGATTCATTCCACATTTTCAATGGTGTGTATTTTATGTAACAGATTCAGAATCTTTTGCTGTAATAATTAAACGAATGCGCTTGCAACCTACTGTTTAACGTACAAGTTGTTTGAGATCTAAAAGATTTTTGAATACTGGATATTGATGTCGAACCTTTCATTTTAATCTAATTGTATAGAAATTGAAAATTTTTATCTTGACGAATTAAGTTCGATAATATGTGTCTATTAAAATATTTTCCGGAATCAAAATTCACTCAAGTGTAAAAAACTACACCAATTTCTGATATTATCAAGCTCGAAAAGTAGTTTAATATAATTGAAATTACTAACGAGATTACTACCTTTAATTTTAGATCGCATTTGAATAGTTTTTATGTATGACCACGCAAACAATTTTAAATACATTTTAAGGTGACTTCAAGTAATATCTCACGAGGATTTTCAAGAAGTAGATAAAAAAGCTTTCAAATGATTGAATAGTTACAGATACTTTTTCCCGCTTTGGAAAACCTAATTATTAACAATTGTTCCGTACGCCAAGGGAAGTAATTGAACAAGTCTCGGAAAACATTTCCAAAAAAATGTAGGGTTTAATATTCTTACAAAACTGTATAAATGTTATTGAACTGAAGCACTCGTACCTCGTTCTTGGTTAAGTGCGCCGGGAGCGAACGAAGCGTTGTACATTCATTTCTGCCGCGGTACATAAATGCACGAACGGGTTTTTGTGAGAGCAGCTAAAGCTCTTCGTCTGCGCATGGTTGTGTTCTGAGAATGAGAACAAATTTCTCTCGGCGCAATGAAAAGAGCGCATAAGGTCTGCTGCTACTCTGTGTAATATACAATTCCCACAATTTAAAAAATAATCTCAATTTAAGTTTTGTTACCCATTTTTTTAATTCACGGTGTTCGGTTTTTTTATTCACAATCAGAAATCTTGATTCACATTCTTGTGCGCAAAATGGGTTTATTTCCACCTCTGCTTCAATGGTTCGCGAATAATAATAATTATTAATACATTAATATTTCACAATCATTGTGTCTACAGGGATGAGAAAAAGCGTATTTGAGTTGAACATTGCTAGCCATTCCCAAATGGGCGCGGTAACCAACAATAATTTAAAATTCTTATAAATAACTTCAAAACAATCATCGCAAAGTGGTATAGTTAACGGAAGATGATTCTCCAAATTCGTTGCATTCGTCCGGGGAACAATGGTCGTAATAAATCGATTGTTAGTCGACCTGTGCGGCATGTTGTACCGTCCTGTTGAAATCAGGAGCCATTCAAACCATTTTCACGAACAATGGGTATCACAAAGTCATTTATCATGGCTCGATAACGATCGCCATTAACAAATCATCGTCATCATATCCGCAAAAAGGACCACACCAAACTGTATCTTTTTGGTCGTAGGCTATTCCTCAATTAATTGAGGGTTTTCAGTGGCATGGAACCGACAATTTTGCTTATAAACGCAATTTTCACAATTGAGAAGTTATTTTGGACGTTAAGTTGAACAATTTTAACGCGTTCTTTTGGTGTGTAATGTACCATGATAAAATTGTCTTGGAATGACGCTTCCAACGCGGTATGTCATTAATCGATCTGACAATTCTGTCAAAAACAGCCATCTGACACCGGTATATCAGCGCCAGCCATTTGAAAGTACACCGATTACTTTAGGACCCACACGCTGCGATATTTTGATACTCATCGCGACTCTCAAACTATGAAAAATACTTCCATTTGATGCCCCAAAACACTATCTGCTGTATTTCCGATAAACCGACAAGTTATTGTTAGAGAGTTGACCCAAAATTTTCTAATTTTCGTGCAACAAACAAGGTAAACCGTGGAACAAGTGCATTACGTTGCAATTAGCTGAATTTTTAGGTTCTGATTTTGATCTCATCAAGATGGCGTCGTGAAAGCGGGTTAGTCTGATGCTTCCACTTTAAAAGTCCCACTCTGTAGTTTTTGGATGACCTAGAACATTCACAATAAAAAACGACACTCGCACACAAATGCTAGTGGTGCCAGAATGCTTTTGTTCTGTTTATTCCTTTGGCTGATCTATGATTTTTTCCTCTGATCTCTGGTTGTAGAAACAATAGTATGAATGTCATCATGGGTACCAATTCGTCAAGATTTTAAATCATATTGATTGAACTTCTTAGTAACTTCGTAATGTTACTGACCCACATTACGAAATGCCTTTGATGAACTGCTGTCACTGTTTATTGAAATAATTAAATAAATCAAATAGATATTAGACTTAGTAATGCTTTCGGTGGGTTTAAAATAATATAACTAACCAAAGAAAGACTGGATGTCTAACATTTTTCGCGGACGGTGATGCCTTCAAACAGCGAGAAGAAGTGATGATAAATAGTCGGCTAGATAAATAAATGTTTAATTCAACGTTAACGTTAGTAGCTTCAGCAGCGGTAGGTGTCGGTACAATTAACGCTATCGACCGTGTTAGCTGTTGATTGACTGTAACCATAGTAACGAACAATTATCTAATTGAGTAATAGTGAGAGTAGACAGTAATCCTTTGAATACAGGAAGACGTCAGAAAAAAATTTATTCCAAAAACTAATCGAATGCATTGATATAAATCATACCATTATGTAATCACTGTTCATGTGAAGGTAATATACTTGAAATTTTCAGTTCAGTGCTGTTAGTTTCGTAATCAGTGTAGGAATATGTAAACAATAAGAAACAAGTGATTGAAAATCGTAAGCTGTGATATTTATACTTTTTTGAAAACGAGCTTGTTTCATTAAACTAGATCTTTCGAGGGATTCTTGAATTCTCTATAATTGAAAACTCCATCTCAAAGAATGTACTATGTCATGATTGAACAAACCTTTAATGTGAAAGTATGTTTTCATTCACACTCCGACAAGACAGAGTAACGCAGACCCGATCACTAGTGATGCAATCGAAATTACAACAATCCGGAATTTCTGGCTGGCGTCTAAAAATAACAAGCACCACAGCCCAATCCATCGATTCAGTCTGTGCCAAGTTACCGAAAACCCGTTCCCGTGCCCAACCGGTCCAAAATCGATCGATCGACAGAAATGTTAAAAAGTGGTTGCAATAGTAAAGGTAACTAACGTAAGTATTGACACCTGACTGGGTCGGCACGGACTCTCCATTAATATGTACGTACATACTTGCTGGGACCTCTATGAGCACTGATCTTAATCGATTCAGCTGTCTGTTAGCTGTCAACGGTGAATGTGCCTCCGGACCGGTGACAAACGCGATGATCAAGATTTGCTGCTTCGTAAAGAACAGTCAGTGGCTTTGCCGATTTTGCCTTGAAACTCGTTGGACTCGGACGAACAGGCCATTATCCCAAGCATCCTTTCCGCGAGTGACGTTTTCTTGAATTCCTGTCGGGACTTGGTGTTACGCGAGAAGCTACTGAAAGTTAAACATAACGTGTTCGAGTAATGTCAGCGACATAACAAAATGACGACCATACAAATAAAAACATGTTTTAAAATTTCGTAAACTCTATAAGCTCTTTTCGAAAATTTCTAACTATACTAGGAAACGAACCGTGGAATTTAGTTTTAAATAAATTTCCATATTTTACGTTTTAACAAATTCATTTTACTGCGTGCTCTTACCCACTTAGAAAAAAACGTTCAACGGTGGTCCTTCATTGGTCCAATACGTTGTATCATTGGTCCAATGAAAGTCCAATCAATCGTTCAACGGGAGGCCAACACGGGTCCTTCGTTTGCCGATTTTGAAACAGACCGTTGAACCGAATGCTATTTTTTTCGTTCAACAAACCCGGCAGACAGAGGTCCATTGTTGAGCCATTTTTAACATGAGGAATTGGAGCCCCGTTGGACTAGTTTTACTACAGAATTTCTGAAGTTTTTTCCACTTATTTGTTCAAACTCACAATACATACCTGCACAATACTTCTACTTCACGTAGAATAACAACAAATTTTCTTTCTATGGAAAGGTAACACTTAATTTTCACACTATTTTTGCAAGAGAAAAAACAACAACAAACCGTCCCAGCAAATTGAACGAATATTTCGTGCAATATATCGTTCAACAAGCGCTCAAAAATCAACAAAGTTGAACGGCATGCTGAGAGGGTATGTATGAGTATGAATAGCCTTTTCTTGATTGATTTCATGCAGTGTGCTTGCTCGACTCATGCAACAACAATTCTCACCACTCCGTAGCAAGCTTTCGTGGTGAAAAAAAAAGCTTTCGCGGTCTAGTAGGTAGTGAAATAAAAGTTCGTTGGTTCATGCGTTTGTCATGTTGTTCCAATAACTGTTATCGGATTTATACCACAATTTGAATAATGTTTCAGTCCGAAATGTTAAAATACTACATTCATCTCCAATTCTTGCATATTGTACCATATAAACTGTTTATAGTTTGTTGCCTATAGACAAAAAAACTGAATGTCAGTTAAAATGAAACACAACTGGCGGGATTCTAAAAAAAAGCCATCCGACTCATCGGGAACCATTCTTTTTGTTTCGTTTATAGAATCAGCCTGGCCCTCATGCAACATCACACATCGTACCCATGCCGGTTAAAATATTTACGAATCCATTGATGTGATCCAACTCATACCAGAAAAGCACCGTTTGAAGCAATCCGTCCAACACGTGCTATTGGTTGGTGTGACTTCTGTTCTCCAATAATGACAAGTGGAATGGAAACTGCTACATGCTGGTTTTGCTTCCGGTCGATGTTTGTAATACACATACCGTTAACCGGTCACCCCGGAGGAAGCAAGTATCGAAACCGCTTCGGTTTGAAAAATCGGAGGCGCCATCAATTCTATCACCAGCGGAGAGTCTTCAATGGATTTAGTTGTACTATTGAACTGCATATTGGTCGGAATCGGTTGGAAGTTGGCTGCAGTTACTGCAGTGGCCGACTGTGCAGTGCCAATAATGATTGAGATATTGTGCTCCGTTTGGCGCAGCTGGACAGGACACCGATACACAATTCCAACCGATCGACTTGTTGGTGGAAAGTGAGAAATTGTGTTTTGATTTCCGCACGCAAGTATTGCATTGTCATGAGAGAAATAAGATGTTTGAATTAAAAAAAAATGAAAGAGTTGTGCACAAGACTTATTCATGGGTAATCAGTAATTTGGTATTTCCGACATTTTGCTAATGGATGTCTCAAGGGGTAAGTACTTAGCGTTATATATCGTTCAAAAATGTGCCACAATAACTTATCTTTCTTTGAAAATGTCAATTTTGCAATCAAATACCCGGCGTTGGATAAAAATTTTCGTATTTTTCTTCTATTTTAATGAAAAGCTCATCGAATGCTATCGGAACCGTTTGAGCGGAATTGACAGAATCAATCAAAGTTAGCCGTGTCAAAACGCTAGGTTTTACACGGCCCCCTGTCACGACACCATATTGATGAGATCAAAATCGGAACTTCAAAATCAGCTGATTGTTGTAAACAAACAAACAGTAATGCATTTGTTTAACGCGTTTACCTTGTTTAGTGCACGAAACTTATGTCGTTTTCGTTTTTAATTTGCACTACACTGGTGTAGCGAACGCTGCACTGAAACCGTTCGTTTTTACCAATTGCACTACACCAGTGCTACACTTTTTCTGCACCGATACCACTGGTGTAGCACTCATCAAAAGTTTAGTGTAGCTCTGTGCAATGGAATCGTTTATTGTAGTCAATGGTTACTGTTAATGTTTTCGTCATTTTTGTTCGTTTATTCATGCCTCAGTGAAGCACTGCAGCGGTGTAGTGCAAATTAAAAACAAAAACGCCATTAGTGAATTTTGTGTCGACTCTCTCATAATAACTTGTCGGTTTACCTAAAATACAGCAGACAGTGTTTTGGGACATTAAGTGGAGATAATCGCATCGCAGAATTCGGGGTTTGAAACGCGAGGGGCTCAACGTAATCGGTATACTTTTAAATAGCTGGTGCTCACATACCGGTGTCAGAAGGCTGGTTTTACACGATGACGATACAAATGAACTGCCGATGAATCAAGCTTATCTTCAACAGCTGCCGGTGGTTTGTTTTGTTTTGCGAGTGAAAATTAATATTCGAAAAATGACGAAAAAGTGCCTGTTAAATACGTGTTTCGCCGTGAAAAGAACTAAAAAGATTGCCATGTGTGCGTTTCCAGCATCAAGAAGTGATATTTGTATAAGTCTGGTTAGTGTGAGGCGACTTGCACTTTTTAGGTTCAAACGTTGAACTTCTGATGAACTTTTAAACTGTAAACAAACCACCAGCGGCTGTTAAAAAAATGACATTCTGCTCGTTTTGTGAGGTTATGTCATGTTGATGTAAAACCTAATTGAGTAAGGGCTCCCTGTTTCATCTCATTTCTAAGGACGTTACCTTTAAAACCTGATTTAGCCACTAAAATCACTATGAAATTTCATTCTATTAGTGAAAACAGATACAGCCGATGAAAAACACACTCTTAACAGCGTTATGTTGACATATAGCGGAAAGAAACCAGTGCTACTAGAATTGCCATTGGTTATTTCGTTAGTATTTAACACGATCTTTCAGGTAATATCCAAACCGAAACAGTTTTATGGAAATATAAATATCAATAATATAATTAAACTTATGTCACGGATACCAAAAAATAGTTGTTGCTGATAATTTGAAGAAATAAAAAAAAAATTTTTGCATCGTTATGAGAAAGCTTGGCAACTTTGCAAAACCAAATGAGATGAAAACAAAGCGCAATCAAGTGAACTAAGTGGAAAACTTTCATCTCATATTTTTGAAAACCTGTATTGCTTGACGGGTATCTTTTGAAGTTTTCAATCGTTAATTGAACAAATGGCAAATGAAAATTACTAATTACGAAGTCATCTAGCATTAAATAGAAGTGTAATTGTGCGAAAGAGTGATCATGTTTTGAGACGAATCGATTAGTAGATATTCAGAAACATGACAAACTGTAATTCTTGAGACGAAAATATGTCCTAAATTGAAAAGTGAGTTTGTTTTAAATAAAAAAAACCTGTTTTAATAAACCTAGTGGTGTAATGATGGCTTTCTCATATCAATCATACCATGATATATAATACTGTGGTATTCTTCAAAATAATTTTCTTCGATTCCTAAAAAGAATAACCTAAATCGGTTTGTTTAACCGTCTACTGATAAAAACTATTAATTGGAGAAGATTTGAGGTCGATTTAGAAAACATTTTATGGTTTTTCGCCCTTTTCTGTGATGGTATACAATTTTCAACACACTTTACCTTATATTTCCGGATCCGAAAGTCGAATCCAGACCTTTCATTTGAACCTAAGTTTATGAAAATCGGTCGCGCCATCTATGAGAAAAGCTAGAAAACATATTTTTATTTATTTTCACATTTTACCCCATAACTTCGGAACTGGAAGTCGGATCCAAATAATATTCAGGAATTTTGTATGGGACTACAAGATCTTTCATTTGAACCTAAGTTTGTGAAAATCGGTTCAGCCATCTCTGAGAAAAGTTAGTGCACTTATTTCCACATTTTTGCACATTTTACCCCATAATTCCGGAACCGGCAAGATGCCATTTATACAGATTTATCTGTATTATACAGATTTAATACAGAGTACAGATTTTATACAGATTTCCTAAATTTAATACAGATTTATACAGATCTCACAAAAAGTAAGAAAGAAAAAATAAAACTTTTCCGTCTAAGCTATGTTTTAGTATTTGATTCCAGTGATGAAATAAAAGTCTTTCAATCAACGGACAAATCACAAATTAATATAGAAATCTGTTGTGAACTACATATATGTTATAATTTGAATCCAATTTGAACTGATATTCAAAGAAGTAATTGCATCATGAAATTTTACTGTCAAACTGAGAGTTGTACACGCTCTTTGAACATAACTCATGGTTTGAGTTGCGATTACTCAAATTCATAAACTGGAACAATATGTCAAAATTTGAGTATGGATTTGAGTAAAGTAAACTCATTGCCATAAGTTCTCTCGCATTTATTCATAGATTAAAGTAAGCGTTGAGTTTTTAAACATTTGAGTGAAAAAAATACTTCCTGCAGTTCAGAGCATTTTCATTCTCGGAATATTTCTATCGAAATAAAAAATGCAAGAATACGTCGTTTTCTATTGCCGTTTCTAGATCCGATTTTGAAAACATGAATGAACGTCAATCATCGATGTTTTATGGTTTCAATTATGCTTAGTGAAAAGCGCAACATAACGATATCAAAATAATTCAATTTTGACTCCAACCCGTTCAAAAGGAAACGGGTTTGAATCACTATTTTGCGCATTCAAAAGAGAGAAGAATAACTTTATATATGGGAATAACGAAGAAAAGTTTCTTCATTTTGAGAGCAAGCAACTCAAATTTTAAGTTGAACTTACTCTTATTTGGAACAAAATATTTTTTTCTTATTTTGAGTAAAAATTACTCAAGTTTTGACAATTTCGTCCCATAACTCAAAAATAAGTAGATATGTGATACCTCAAGTTTAGAGTACGTGCACTTTTTTATGAATTTGAGTGATGTGTCACTCAATTTTGAGTTATGTTCAATGAGGGTGTATGACCCGACTTGACGTTGCGTATTGGGCGTTGAAATTCCATGTCAAATTATGAAGTCAACAATTTCAAACTAGATAAATATATGAAATTACAATACAATTGTTGTGGATAAAAAAATAAAAAATAAACTATGAAATTTCGTCGTTGAATATTCTTGTGAGCGCAGCAATGACTGATAGAATCTACCTACCTACAACCACAATCTATTGAAATAACATCTTTTGGCATCATTTTGTTGTAAGAATTTCATTTTATTAGTGAATACAGATTAATACAGATTTTTTATACATAGCAATACAGATTTTCTATGAAAATATCTGGAATCTCTGCTTTTGAGTAACTTTAAAACCATATACGATGACTTTCAGTTTGACGAATATGTTTCCAAAACTTTGTAATATATAAATTTAAACCATTCAAAATAGAATCCATTATCATTAAAAATCGCAATGCGCTTTAACTAGAATAAGTTTTTAGTTTTTTGATGTGGGGCATCAACCATCATCTCTATGTTTGTATTTATTATGTGAACCTTAAAATTGTTTCTGTTTAATATAATTGTGATTGATCGTGTAATTTATTTTTACTTCTGCAGACTCCGTTCAAATTGGGGAAAAAAATTTCAAATTCTGTTTGGGACAAACAATAATCAAACGATTGTGTAAAAGAGAATGAAACATCTGCACGTTTTTTTTTAGTGTTTTTGTCAATGTGTGCAACCGTCAAACAAAACCAAATGAATACCACTTCCCGATACAGTGAACTGCCTAACGGAGTACGGTGCGATGTACGGCATCATAAATCGGGTCATCCTCAACGTGCAACAAATGGTACTCCAGAAACGGCACGGATTGTTGCTATAAAGCAGCCGATTTTTGTTTCAAATTTATGAACACAATTTATTACGTGTTCTGAATGTAAGGCTCAATAAGGTGGCATTATTTTGGGTTTCCGTTTTCATTGGTTGTGCGTAACATCCATCCGAAGCACCACAATGTACTCGGCAGCGGCACATAAACTGTATGCGTTGTAGTCGCTGTAATCGTGAGAATTACAGTGAAAATCACTTGTCCGTACGTTTAACGATGGTATGAATTTTACTGCGACTGAGTGTCACGCGGCTTTCCGAGCCAGGTGTGAGGGGTTTTATTTTGCCCATTAAGGATAGCATGTAAAACTCTCACCGGAGAAGCACCCTGGTGAGACAATGGTGAAACTCGTTTACCTCATTGATCGAACCGAGCACTGGGATCTTGTTGGAAAGTTAATATTTCTCAAATTATGATGTGAGCTTTCAAAATGTCGTGGCAATGTACTTGTACTTTGTGCTAATATTTCCGTTTGGGTTCTTCAAGGTAATATTACAGAAAGGTTAAAGTAAACAATGTGCAATATCTCTGTTAAAGTGATGGAGAAATTCGAGTTGAACGCACCAGTGTTCATTTTTACTTTGAATCAGTGCATTGAACAAAGATAGCAGATCTCAGAAATTACTGTCACTCTCAGCTTCGCTTGCAAACTATGATAACGAAATCCATGTCCAGTCAATGACATAAGCGGGACAGTAGTTTTGAAATTGTGTTTTTTCTTTCATTTGCCCTTTCAGTCATTTGCAGTTTTCAGTGAAAATCCCATAGTATGTAGTGTCGATATTCAACCAAAGCTGTGAGAATTTAAAACGACAGAAAAAGGTTTCACAATAAGTTTTAACTGTTGGTGCTCGAGTTTGTAGTAGTTTTGGTTTCCAAAGAAGCTCTGGGATGTAATTACTTTGATTTTCATATTCTAGTCCCTTTTTATAGCCAAGCGTCACAGATTTTCAATACATCGATGGAAGAATGAGAATTGAAATTCTACTGTTGCTACCTGAAGACGTTAGTTAGGTTTCGTCTTGTCACAGAGGAAAGAGTGACGTTGGCAATTATGCTCTCTCATTTTTTCAATGAGAAACGAAAATGCTTCGTCTCTCTTCGTCTGTTCTGGTGTCTGTTCGAGAATGCGTGACAATTTTAAGCTCTGATCTTCTGGATAACATGTAATAATTCCATTCAATACGTATTACAACCCTAATACCAAGCCTCAAAAAGTTACGCGAAGCACCAAGCCTCAAAAAAATTTGGAACGGTAACTTTGAGCTGTCATAGCTCAGCTGTTTTTCAACGGATCTCAATAAATTTTACACCCTCGAATTTTGTACAGTTCGCAAATTATTTTAAGTATGTAATTATTGACAATCGGTTGGGAAAAATCAATGAAAATGTGATTTTTCCCGTTCCAAGTTTTTTTTCACGCACAAAATATGCCCTATCTGCATTTATGCGGCACCAGTATTGTGAATAGAATTTTAAGAACTTCAACTTTCTCGCGTCATAACTTTGTCGTTAGTCAACCGATCTTCGAAATTTGTTCACCATTGTAATGGTACTAGTTTTAGAAATAAAATGCACTAAAACATACGTAAAATAGAGTTGTCTACCTAAAGTTATAGAGAAAACTGTAAACAGAAGACCACAAAAAAGATGGTATTTTTTACAATGGTCGTAAATATCTCTGAATTCAAAACGATGACCTATATGTTTTTATACATTATTCGATTGCTAGTCAACCCAGCTATAATTTATGCTAAGCTGACGGTCATCGACTAATAATATTATATATTCTCTACTAGAAAGTAGAACTTGAACTCGTGGTGTAATGATACCTTTCTCATCACCAACTAGTATAACTTACAGAGTAAAGCAGTTCTCAGGTCGATAAGAGCATTTCTGAGAAAACAAAGTGAGTTCCACTATTGCAGGTACTTCCGAAACAGGAGTCCGGGAACCGGTACAATCGAAGTCGGTTCGAGAAAAGTGACTGGGATCCATTTCCGAGTCTATAGTCACGATATCCGGTTGTTAATCGAAAACCGGGAATCAGAAAAGCCGACATCAATTACTAGTTTTGAGGTAAGTTTAAAAATTAGTTAACGTGTTTTACTTAGCGCTTTTAGTAACGGTATAAATATTTTAATAATCTTCACCCTGTAATTCCGCAACCGGTTGTCCGGAATTGGTGTCGGATGAAATTCAGGTATTCAATATGGGACCAAGAGACTTTTCATTTGAACTTGTATTCATTTGTGAAAATTAGTCAATCCATAGCTGAGGAAAGTGAGTGAGATCCATTTTGGAATAAATGAACACTTTTTCCGGTGCTTTCGGAATCGGAAACCGGGAATCAGGATAGCCAGAACCGGTTTATTTTATTTGTCCACTGATAATTACTACCGATTGAAATAGTCACGCGGTAAGTCTAGAATTTTATTTATGTTTTTACCTTTCTCATAAAGAAAGGTTATGCAATCACTTGAAAAACCGACTAGTGAAAATTGACCCGGAGGGCCAAGTGTCATATACCATTCGACTCAGTTCATCGAGCTGAGCAATGTCTGTGTGTGTGTGTGTGTGTGTGTGTGTGTGTGTGTGTGTGTGTGTGTGTGTGTGTGTGTGTGTGTGTGTGTGTGTGTGTGTGTGTGTGTGTGTGTGTGTGTGTGTGTGTGTGTGTGTGTGTGTGTGTGTGTGTGTGTGTGTGTGTGTGTGTGTGTGTGTGTGTGTGTGTGTGTGTGTGTGTGTGTGTGTGTGTGTGTGTGTGTGTGTGTGTGTGTGTGTGTGTGTGTGTGTGTGTGTGTGTGTGTGTGTGTGTGTGTGTGTGTGTGTGTGTGTGTGTGTGTGTGTGTGTGTGTGTGTGTGTGTGTGTGTGTGTGTGTGTGTGTGTGTGTGTGTGTGTGTGTGTGTGTGTGTGTGTGTGTGTGTGTGTGTGTGTGTGTGTGTGTGTGTCAAATAATCTCACTAGGTTTTCTCGGAGATGGCTGAACCGATTTTGACAAACTTAGATTCAAATAAAAGGTCTCGTGGTCCCATACGGAATTCCTGAATTTCATCCGGATCCGACTTCCGGTTCCGGAATTATAGGGTAAAGTGTGTTCAATATTGTACACCGTCACTTAAACCGGCGAAACAAAATACGTAAAAAAATTTCTAAACTGGTCTCAAAACTACACAAATCGATAGTCATTATCAGTAGGCAACTAAACAAACCGATTCCGGCTATCCTGGTTCCCAGTATCCGGTTCCGGAAATGGTGGTCATATATACCAAAATAGATATCACTCACTTTTCTCAGTGATGGTTTGACCAATTTCCACAAACTTAGATTCAAATGAAAAGTCTTCCAATTCCATACAGAATTTCTGAATTTAACCCGGATCTGACTCTCGCTTCCGGAATTATAGGGTAAAGTGTGTTCAATATTGTACACCGTCACATAAAATATTTTCGGATGCAACAAATATTTGAATCATAATTTAGAGTGCGATGGCAACATTGCATAAAATCTTCAAAATTTGAATAAAAACTAGTAGAGTTTGTACGTCATGTTAGTTGGTGGCCGTACGAACCGCCATTAATTATACCGGTTCTCGGGTTCCGGTGCCGAAAGTGCGTATAATAGTGAACCCACTTCGTTTTCTTAACGATGACCTACGCAATCAAAGCACTGTTTTATTCTGTATGTTATGTATAAACAATCTCTTGGTTTCTTTCAAAAATCGAAGAGAAATTTTTTGAATAGAATACCACAATATTGTATGTACATGAGAAAGGCATCATTACACCACTAGGTGGATTAAAACAGTTTTTTTTTTGTTTCGCCACTTTAAGTGACTGTATTAATTTTCAACGGACTTCACCCTATAATTCCGGAACCGGAAGTCGCATTCTGATGGAACTTTGGAGTTTTATATAGGACTATGAGACCTTTCATTTGATTAATTAAAAGATTGGTTAAATCTGCCGCGCCATCTCTGAGCAAAGTGATCACCTTGTAATTCCGGAACCGGAAGTTGAATCGAAATGAAATTCAGGAACTTTGTATGAGACATTTATACCTTCCATTCGAATCTAAGTTTTTGAAAATCGGTTCAACCATCTCTGAGAAAGTGAGTATGTATTTATGCCGTTTGTTTTTAGATTCTCCTTAAGAACATTGAGTTTAATTTGT
Organism: Malaya genurostris; assembly: GCF_030247185.1. Classification (NCBI taxonomy): domain Eukaryota; kingdom Metazoa; phylum Arthropoda; class Insecta; order Diptera; family Culicidae; genus Malaya; species Malaya genurostris. The sequence continues at coordinate 123,210,486 of NC_080570.1, forward strand.
TATAAATAATTGTGAGTATTAATAACAATAATTAAGTGTATAAAAAGTGTATGTCCCTGCTTTAATTTCTAAGCATTTTGTAAAAATAACTAAAATATGAAATTTTTTAGTGTTTGTCATTTATTTTTAGATGTTTTTGAATATAAAAAACTGCTAGTTTAGTCCAATTTGTAACTGGTTTTCTTAGCAATACAATAATGTATAAAAACATATAGGTCATCGCTTTGAATTCAGAGATATTTACGACCATTGTAAAAAATCCCATCTTATTTGTGGTCTTCTGTTTACAGTTTTTTTCTATAACTTTAGGTAGACAACTCTATTTTACGTATGTTTTAGTGCATTTTATTTCTAAAACTAGTACCATTCCAATGATGAACAAATTTTGAAAATCGGTTGACTATCAACAAAGTTATGACGCGAGAAAGTTGAAGCTCTCAATATTCAGTCGCGACGTTGATGCCAAAGGAAACAAAATTAGATAGCAGATAGGGCATTTTTTGCGCCTGAAAAAAACCTGGAACGGGAAAACTCACATTTTCATTGATTTTTCCTAACCGATTGTCAATAATGATATACTTAAAATAATCTACGAGCTGTACAAAATTCGAGGGTGTAAAATTTATTGAGATCCGTTGAAAAACAGCTGAGTTATGACAGCTCAAATTTACCGTTCCAACTTTTTTTCGGGCTTGGTATTTGGAGTGTTAATGCCTAATCCAGTTAAAGTTACAAAATTCATAGAGAAAATGTCGTATAGTGTTCATATCACAACCGGATAGCAGTTAATTGTTATTTTAAATATTGGTTGAAGTCACCATGAAAAACACAAACATTCATTTCAGCAAAATTGCATAATAAGTTCAATGTCTGTAAAACCCACCAGCAACAGTCAACTTCATGGGAGTACTTGTTTAGCTGGATTTTGTATCAGTGCAATATGCGAAGAATACGGTTGTCTTGTACAAAGCCAACGGAGTCAAATAAAAGAAAAAAGAAGATAGAATGATTCGAACGAACGAATTTCGAGCCAAGTGTAGTAATATTCTGACATTGGAAGGCCTTTTAAACATGGTAGACTGGAGCAAGAGTACCTGAAGAGAGAATGATCTTCTTTCTTCCAGGACTTCTTCTCTGGAAGTATTACAAAAATTTGAGTCAAAATCCTTCCATTTTGAAATCGACAATGGAATTTTTTTACATGAAATTCACTAGATTTTTGTATCGACATTTAGAACTGCGACAACATGACTGCACAAAGCATTCGTATTTTTCATTTATCCTTTCGGTGCATTTGAGTGCAAAATCAAATGGAATTAATTATCGCTGGAAGCTGTACCGATGAGAAGGGGGCAAAATGGTGGCTAATGCTTTTGTTCGTAAAAAAATTGATCCTGGTTAAGTTGAGGGTAGTGTTCCGCGAGCGAATCAACGGCGGTCAGATCAATGCAAAATAAATCGCGTAAATCACAATCCAACCGAACGCGAACCGCAATCCGAACTCAAAGCGTAATTTCAATTATTTATTTGTCAAATCAGAACTATCAGAACATTCATAAACAGGCACCCGCCTCGTTTCCCGTTTCCCGGCTAATTCAAACCGGCTGACGCGAAAACGAATTCGAACTGGGCGAAACATTTCCTGACAGAATTTGAATTAGATTTCCATCCGATCGGGTTAGAATAAAGCGAGGTTCTGAAAAGGCTGAACATTTTATGACAGTGCGGGAATTAGATTTATGACGAGTTGCGTTCGCAATTTCGTTCGATGCTCGGGCGGATTTCCGCTTTTCTAACGGAACGCAATGAACGCAGTGGTGGTTCTTGATTAAATCTTGGTCCGAACATTTTTATTTTGGAAAGCGATCGAACATAAAATTTCTTAGTAATCCCGTTCGCATCTGGTTTCGGAATCCATGGCTCTATTGGAATTGTTTCCGCTTTCTGGCATCAAAATAAAGTTTTACTTCAATTCGAAATGCGTTGGTGATTGAAACTTGTGTCAGTCTAATGTAAAATTCAATACTTCAAGCCGGAGTTTCGACACACAAGGGTACCGGGATGAAAATTATTTAACATGTCGAGGGTATGAAAAATGAGTTGGAAAACGAAAACAAAATTAAATTGAAAATAATTCGCACGTTCAGGTTATTTAAGTCCCGGTATCCCAGCTGGACAATCGGAGCTTTTTCAGCCGGAACAAACGAGTTTATGACAATTAGCTTAAAACGATTCTCGTACGAACAAAAGCGTTTTTCATGGCCCATTAGTTTCGAAATGGCTGACAGGGGAGACAGAGGAACTCCGGTGAAAACATGAGCAGAGGAACAAAAAAAAATCTGAACGGTAACATAAAAGTTTCTACATTTCAATTAAATTTGCGTCATCCACGCTCCGGTCGCTGCTGGTGCTGCGTTTGATGGCAAATCCCGTTTGGAAATCCTGGTTGTCTTGTTCTTGTATTTATCAGCCGAGTTTTTTTTCCCGAGCAACTGGGGACTGCGGCAGGTCGGCTTCGCAAAGAATAAATTTAATTTCGAAAGCCTTGAGGATTCGAGTGTCGGCCTGCTTTACATTTTTACTCATTCAAATTCTCATTCACTCTGCACAAAACGAAAAAAAAAACCGTTTCATATGATATTATCTCCGTGGGAGTAGTGTTGAACATTTTTTTCTTGCTACATTTAGTCGACTTTTCATCAACTGCTGACCGTTTTGATGACCGCAGAAGCTTTTATCAACCATCAGGCTTCCGAGTTCTGCGTCCGGACGAGAACCGACGATGTCGGCCGCATCCGTAGTACGTCGAAATTATTCCAGTAAGGGGTTTCTGAAGTAGAAACTTTATCTCATAATTAAACCACTTTGCGCTAGTGGGTTGTTGGTGCTCTCTATGCTGCTTTAGGTACAACTCGGTTATATTTGGTTTGACTTTAGTAGTTTTTGAAGTGTCTTTTATGGAGCAACTCATTTTCTGCTATCCTCGTCTAGTTTTATTCGTACGTCATTGTGTGAACTGACTTGTACCGTATCAGAATGGCTAAATACTGTAATTTGGGACCATCTTATGTAACCAGCGAAAGAACACAATTGAATTTCTAGACAGCTATTTACGTTAGCGAAAAGTAAAAAATGTCCTCAGACATTTTCTCTGAAAGGATCACATGTGACCGGCCGTTGTCGTGACGAAAAATCGCGGATTTTCGTGCCTCATAATTACGTTTTAAACGTGATACTGAAAACAACTTACAATCTTCTCAATTTGTTTAGTGAAACAAGTAAAGAAATCAATCTAACAGGTGAAAAGTTGTAACCTAATCAAATCTGGAATAATTTCGTAATGCTCTGAAATTTTGAAAATGCATTCAGGTATGGTAAATAAAGACGGAGTCCTTCGTCAAAATCTGTATTCAATAATAAAACGAAATGTTCACAATAAATAATGTTAAGAGTGTGTTATTCCCACATATTATGGTTTTAGAAAGAAAAATTCATTCTTCATATCTTACAGCAGTGTTTTCGGAGAAAATGATATAACGGAAACAGGTGCGTACCCAGAAAAATTTTCCGGAGAGGGTTTCAGAACATGATGATTAATTTCCATACGCATGAAAATTTGTATACAATTTCTTGAAATTTTTTTGGATAAAGTCGTTTGTTGAAAAAGGTGAGTGGGTAATATCAGAGACATAACTGGATGTCGTGAATACGAAAACAACTGACATGTTTCTTAACACTTCCGAATATCAATTAGTTGATCAATTGTATGATATTGTATGTAGAATTTGAAACGATGCACCTAAACTAAAGTACAGATTAGTTACATTTAACATTCTGAAACACAAATATTATGAAATAACCAGTATAGTTCTTTAGAATTAAATAATGGTGGCTCTGAAAAGAACCTTTTATGAAAGCGTTTGTGATGGAGAGTGATGAGTTGAATTCGAATTCCGATGGATGCCGCTGACTTCCGTCATCTAATTCCAGGCTGAACTTTTGTCGTGGGAGCGATACTGATATGGTTGGTGTAGGTGTAGCGTTCACAACCGATTATAATCTTCCAATAAAGAAAACATTAATTCACTGGGTTGATCAATGACACAATAGGCCTAATTTATTGAACGAAACTGTCAATATTCTATTGGGATTCGTTTCTAGCATTCAGGAGGGTCAAATTGCGACATTAAACTCTGGAACATTTTTCGCAAAAACAAAGAAGGCTTCACTTGATCTCGATTACTGTGAATTTCACATAGCGAAAAGTGAACAAATCTAATGTCGTTTTCGTTTTTAAATTGCACTACACTGGTGTAGCGAAAGCTGCACTGAAACCGTTCGTTTTTACCAATTGCACTACACCAGTGCTACACTTTTTCTGCACCGATACCACTGGTGTAGCACTCATCAAAAGTTTGGTGTAGCCCTGCGCAATGGAATCGTTTATTGTAGTCAATGGTTACTGTTTATGTTTTCGTCATTTTTGTTCGTTTATTCATGCCTCAGTGTAGCACTGCACCGGTGTAGTGCAAATTAAAAACGAAAACGCCATAACCAAACTGTTCTAGATTTGAACTAAACTGAGGATATTTACCTTCGATTTGCGAAGAGCAAATTATAATAGTTCTTTAGAAATCTTTTGAGCAATTAGAACGGCTGATTTTGTGTAATGCTCTCCACCGTTGTTTTATCATCAATGCAAATGACTGGCAATTGTGACGTAATCGCTCTTGTCGGAAGCGAAACTAGCTTTGCAAACGACACAAAATACATCTGCTCGCAGTGGCGATAGAATCCAAACTAATGCAATTTTTGTTGAGAGATATGTTTTTACCCGATTTCGTTTGTAGCTTTTCCACTAATGGGCGGTCTTAACGGCTATAAAAGTAGCTGCATACAGAATTTTATTGTCGATTATTTCATTTCGGATTTGCATTTCATTGAAAGAAACTATCAGGATGCTGTATGGGATTCATCCATGCCTTTCAAAAGGACCAAATTGTGGAACTCACTACGATATTAAGCACTATTCGGAACATTTTCCTCGAGCGATTTGTACAGCAGCAGATATTTCCTCTTCCTCAGAACGCGTTCTGATTGGCTGGTTTTGACATGGGTCAAATGAGACAGGTTTTTCAATAGTTTACTATTGAAATACTTCAATGCTTTTGCTATACACGTTTAAGTTGAGAAATTTCGATTCTATTGGTAGTTAGATTATATAAATCCTTTCACAGATCACTGAGCTATGAGCTTTCAAAATACGAGAAAGGCAAACGCGCCTTATCCTCTTTGATACTCGTTCATACCAATCATTTCAGAAAAGTTGAATTTTGAATTATTTGAGATTATATCACACAACTGAAAATTTTATCATAAACTTGTGATCATATTTCCGATGGCGTGAAGCGAAAATTATGTTTATTCGTTAGATACAACCTAGGACAGGACCTGACAATTGTTAATCCACTTTTAGGACCAATTTCGGACCAGCTCGTGATTGGTTGAAATTGACATAAACAAATACTCGATTTTGAAGTTTGTGTTACTGCAGGGTAGAATGAAAGTGTTGTCAGTTATCTGTAATCGTCTGTTCTTTTTAATGAGTGACAAATTCCGATAAATCCCGTGATTCGATTAAAATGGATTCGGTTCTGTGTAAGAAGTGACGAAGAGGTTCCGTTCTTTAAAATAAAACCGAGTAACAGATTATGTAGTGTAGGTTTTTTTGGAATGTTATATTGTGTGGATGTCTATTATTCTTCTGTTGATCAAACAAATAAGCAACAAAAATGATTTTAGAATAACGAAAAATATATCCAAACAGATCCATTTCCCCGATGGAAAAATCGATGCTAATGGAATTGTAAATCCTCCCACCCGATCAAATGAAAAGCCTATTTCTTCTGCAAATACCGAAGATCTTTTTATTGAAAATCTTCGACTCAAGCAGGAGATTGCAAAGATTAAGAGGTATGATGACGTTTTAAAAATGTAGTTCAAAACTATTTTTTTACTCTAGGACTGCATTCCGATGGAAAAACCGCTATATTCACTTATATATGAAAATGAAGACAACAATGAAATCTCAGCCATTACCTGCAGAAAGTTGGTTGTTCAGGCAAGATCAGATGAAACTGTTATCCGGGAAAGTTAAAAAAGTTAAGAAGTGGGATCCGGAAACTATAATTGAGTGTCTTCAAATTCGTTTTTGTTGTCAGGGTGGGTACGATAGACTCATTGAGAGAGGATTTCCCTTTCCTTCGACTCTCACTTTGCTACGGCGCCTTGAAAACATTAGCTTTTCTCCTGGTATGTCAATATTATATCATATCGATTTTTGTCGTGAATACGACTTACTTTACTATGGGGCGCCTTTTCAAAATTTACCCTCTGAGAGAGTGATAAGTTTTTGATCGTGAATATCTCCTGTTGTATCTAATGAATCAACATAATTCTTGCAACATGCCATCGGAAATATGATCACAATTTTATGATAAAATTTTCAGTTGTGTGACATAATCTCAAATAGTTCAAAATTAAACTTTTCTTAAATGTTTGGTACAAACGAGTGTCAAAGAGGATAATTCATAAGGCGCGTTTGCCTTTCTCGTATTTTGGAAGCTCATAGCTCACTGATCTGTAGAAGGATTTATATAATCTAACTACCAATAGAATCGAAAATTTTCAACTTGAACGTGTATTGCAACAACATTGAAGTTTTTCAATAGTACACTATTGAAAAACCTGTTTGATTTAACCCATGACAGCACCAGCCAATCAGAACGCGAGATGTCTGCATCGATACAAGAGCATCCATATAAAAGTTGAGTGCTTCATTTTTCCTACCATTTGCTGAGCATCTGTTCCCGAAACAAGACACACGAGAGTAACATCGTGGACCTGTCGTCTCACTGTTTCCCGTTCTGCGTACAGGAAAGGAATTCTAACAAAGGTGATGTGAAAAATAGCATTTAAGTTAAAGCAGCTACTCTGAACGTACGGAACGATGACAGCGAAAACCGGGTGAAAGGAAGCCGAAAAATTCCAGCAAGCAAGGCCCATTCAAATAGCACTTTTAAGTGCTAAAAATAATCATAAAGAACTAGTTGAATTTTGTCGCTTTCCTACCATTTTCCGAGCAACTATTACCGAAACAAGGCACACACGAGAAGTTAAATTAATTTGCACCGTCACTAACACATTCAATTACGAACGGCAATGCGAAAGTAGAAGTGATGATGTTGAATACATCTTTATACTAGTATACAAATATGCCGTGCGAAAGAGTTGCCACGTACAGATCAATATGTATTTTTTGTCGTGAATTCTTTAGGATGGGGCGCTTTTTGGTCGTGATATCTAACACATTCAATTACGACAGTAACGCTGTTTCGCAATCCGAAAAAGAAAATTTTGTGCTAGAAACATCTTTATACAAGTATAGTCCAATCAACGTGCGAATGTGTTGGTGTGGCTATTCTCAGCAGTTGAAAGGTTAATGCTAGTGTGAGTATGTCGAAATAACCCAGTGAATTTTGTCGAGCCGCATCATGTCAATTATTGGAGACATATATGCAATAAAAAACACTGCAATGTCAAGAGAACAGTTGAGAAAGACATAAAATCGTTCATGAAACTGTATATCATGTAATGGAACTGTCTTCTACTTGGTTCATTAGTTCATAGCTTACAAAATTCTATATGCATTTTTCGCAGTGTATGATTATGAGTCTAAAATGTTTTACCTCAGTGTAAAATTGAACCCACAACAAACTTTGACTTCGGTTCGCACACATTCTAATTTCGTATATGAATAGATCTGCGCACTCTGCAGTGGTGTGAGTAACTGAGACGTCAAATTGCTCAATGGGTGTCTCGAAATATGCCGTGCGAAATAGGGTTGCCACATATACAGATTAATCTGTATTTTACTTCTCCTGAACAATACAGACTTAAATGTTGCGAAAAGAAAATAAATCTTAACACCGTACCCTCTAAGAGAGAAAGAGAGATAAGTTTTTAACTTGAGTAATTAATACATAGTGCTGAACTCCAGCGTTGCCAGGTTGCCAGATTTATCTGGCAAATGCCAGATTTTTCTCGCTTCGCCACACACTCAAACTCACCAGATCTTTTACCAGATTTTCCAAATTTTCCCAGATTTTCCAAATTTTCCTAGATTTTTTCCTAGAGCTCGTAGCTCAGTGGTCTGTGAAAGGATTTATATAATCTAACTACCAATAGAATCGAATTTTTTCAACTTAAACGTGTATAGCAAAAGCATTGAAGTATTTCAATAGTACACTATTGAAAAACCTGTCTCATTTGACCCATGTCAACACCAGCCAATCAGAACGCGTTCTGGTTCTGACGAGAAGAACAAAATATCTGCTTTGTTCGAGAAAAATGTTCCGAAAAGTGTTGAATATCGCAGTGAGTTCCTCAATTTGGTCCTTCTGAATGCTAGAAACGAATACCTACAGTATATTAATAGTTTCTTTCAATAAATTATGCAAATCCGAAATGAAATAATCGACATTAAATACAAAATTAAATCAACAAAAATTGGATCAGTTTGGATTCTATCGCCACTGCGAGCAGATGTATTTTGTGTCGTTTGCAAAGCTAGTTTCGCTTCCGACAAGAGCGATTACGTCACAGCTGCATCATTTGCATTGGTGAAAAAGCATCGGTGGAGAGCATTTCACAAAATCAGCCGTTCTAATGGCTCTAAAAGTTTTCTAAAGAACTAGTAGGATTTCTTGCTTGCAAATCGAAGGGAAATATCCTCAGTTTAGTGCTAATCTAGAACTGTTAGATTTGATTTGTGCACTTTTCGCTGTGTGAAATTCACAGTAATCTAGATTAAGTGAAGCCTTCTTTGTTTTTGAGAAAAATGTGGAAAAGAGGAATGCTTGCATAATTCATACAAATGATCAACTAATTGATGTTGGGAAGTGTTTAGGAACATGGCAGTTGTTTTCGTATTCACGACATCCAGTTATGTCTCTGACATTACCCACCCGCCTTTTTTCAGACCAAAAGTTATGAGAGAACGATAGTATAGTTTGGTATTATTATCGTCAGAGAATCTTAATTTCAGGTATTCTTAACGACATTTTCAAAATATTGGAGTGTAAGGTGAGCACCATGGATGATCTCGATAAAAATTGTGGCTGTGTGTTAGATGAAATGAGCACGGAAGAAGTGATAGAGTTTTGTCAGAGTACCAAACAACTTGTTGGATATACTACTTTGCCAGTATCAGAGAAAATAGCTTCAAAAGCACTTGTATTCATGCTCGTTGGTATTCAAGCGCGCTGGAAACAAGTCGTTGCTTTCCATCATACGGGAAACTCCATCGGTGGAAGTTTATTGAAAGATATGGTTGAAGCGATCATTCAACGCGCATAATCGATTGGACTAAAAGTTCACTTCTGCACTTCAGACTCTGGCTCTGAGAATCAGCGGTTCTGGAGAAATCTCGGAGTGAATTTTACCAAGGAAAATGTGACCAATGAATTGTCTGTACCACATCCTTTCGATGGAGCCCGCCGTTTAGAAGTTGTACCAGATCCAGTGCATTTGTTCAAGAACGCAGGTAACGGGTGGATCAACAATGTGTATCAAGTTTTACCTCAGTGGTACGTAGAAGAGAAAGGCTTGGAATATAATATTGTGCATCGAGATCATCTTCGAATGCTTGTTGATTTTGAAAAAAGTAATAGTCTCCGTATGAGTTATTCACTCTCATCAGCAGACGTTTGATTCGATAATAAGATATCCTCTATTGAGAAAATGAAGGCTTCCAACGCAACAAAATATTGCAATCACACAATATCTGCAGCCCTTCGACTTTTTGCTGCCGAGTCTGGATGTGGGGAGGTGAATGCCACAGCCTGTTTTATAGAAGATTTATCAATCTGGTTTGATTATATCAATAATAGACGCCAAGAATGTGCTTGTAGATGAAACCAGATATCAGCATGTTGTCAAACATATGAAGAAGACTGCAAAACTTGTTTACGATTTGAAAGTTGGCGAATCTGGTAAATGGAAACCGTGGAAAACTTGTGTTATGATGAGTACGAATGCAACTTTAAGAATTACGGAACGTTGTTTTGATCTTGGTATTGAAGAAATTTTAACCTCGCGATTCACTCAGGATTGTTCAGAAAGTTTATTTTCTGTGATAAGATCTAAACAACGTCGGCCAACTTCCCTAGAATTCAGACGAAATTTAAAAAAATGTTGCGCTGTCGACCTGTTGTTGGCTACAATTCCGTCCGCGTCATACGTGGCAGATGAACAAAAACATCTAATTGGTATCACTGAACTAATGTCTTACCATAGTGAAATAAAACATGTGCTGAAAACCGGCCCCGATAGTATAGAACTATCAGACATAAATGAAAACGAAGTTAACATTGAAGTGGCCTACGAAACGCTGGTTTCCGAAGCCGGAATAATTTTTGATCGAGCAGAACAAAATACAATTTACCATATAGCAGGTTATATTATTGGGAAATTGAGTTTGCAGAAAACAGTATGCTAATCATGCATATTAAAACTGTCTTGCACCGCGACAACGATTGAAAAATCTGAGTTCACAAAATTCACATCTTTGCGTGCAAAACCGTATGGAAATAATTTTCATTTCGTCACGGAAGCTCTTTTCAATTATTTCATGACAATGGAAATTATTTTCCGCAACTATAGAGCAAATTGCACATCCGAAGCTAGTGATTTACCTTCGAAAATATTGAGGGAATTTATACTATTACCGAAGAATATATTCCACTGTGAACAGTTTAGAATCAAGACGATGAACCGCTTCATACAATTTCGTTTGAAATCAGAAAATTCGAAAAAAAATCGAAAAAAGAAATTTGATAGTCGCATGTACTGAAAATATATAAAAATCAAATATAAACAAAACACTCCTTAGCAATGTGTTATTAGAAAGAAATCAACACAAATATAAATACAACTATATTAGTAGTACACTATAAAAAAACACATTTCATCAAGCATTACAAGCTACCGATACGTCCTAGCCATTAATCAGAGTCAAAAAAAAAATTCACATGAATTGTAATTAAATATATATTCAATCTTTCTATACGTACGAATCAAATACAAAGCGGCTCTGGCAACATAGGTCGAGAGACTTCAGTAATTTACCACAGGGATCCAAAATAATAAGAAGATGTTATTATTTTCGGAAAAAGAAGCCAGTTGTCTGGTCCTGTCCTAGGATACAACAAGAGATATTCACGATCAAAAACTTATCACTCTCTCAGAGGGTAAACTTTGAAAAGGCACCCCATAGTAAAGAAAGTCGTATTCACGACAAAAAAAAACTTTGAATTCGACTGCTCAATTGTTTTATTTTATTGAAAATAATAATTTTGTTATCTTACGTATAGATAAGTGAATAAAACCGTAGAAATGAAAAAAATTGATTCGCTTGCGATATCAATTTCTGTTCATTTATATTCTGTTGAATATCCTCGTGACTGCAACAGCCTGCCCGCAAAATCAATTAGTGTCAATCCTGAACAAATCCACTGCTTCACCGGGAATGTCTTTATCTGTGGGAAGCTAAATACGATAGACAAGCGGTTGGTTCCACCGACACAAATCGTACGTGCTCGTAATTTGACGCATCACTGAGAAACATCTAAAGCACACATATTAGCCCGCCGGCCGGTCCCCTCGAAGCCGAACAATTTGTTCTTCGATTGCTCCGAGTCAGGCAACGGTCATCCGTCATCGTTATCTGGTTTCGGTCTAAACGCAATAATTCTGCTGGCGACCCTGGCCCCTTTTCGTACCGTAACTTACCGCGACCGTCCCAATTTCGTCGGTTAATCTTTCTGGGATCTAGATTTTTTTTCCTTGTTTGTGCTGCTCCCTTTTCCTGAGATCCGATCTGATCCCAAGTAACATTTTTAATATTAATAAATACTTGTAGCTATCTTCAATGCTACATAATAAATCTTGCATTAAAACTTTAAACTCCACGAAAGCCTACTGAAAACCTCTATAAGAGCATGTTCCTGCCAAGTGGACCATTCTTCATAAGGTTTATAAAGCAAAGTGAAGAATCATCATAAAGCTGCGTTAAAACTTCAAATTCAAGAAAATTTTGAAACCAGCTTTGCGATCAACATTAAATTTATTTGGATGGAATAAATTCCACTATGAATAAACTGTTGTTTTGGTAATATTTTTCTTGATTATATGTGTGTCATATCTGCTTTGAATGCAATCAGTAACAATTTATTTGATTTTATTTACAAGTTTGAGGCTTTTACCGAACGTAAAAACTTCATGCGCTTTTATTTTTATCGTGAATGTATGGATAAAAATAAGAATTATAACTAATCGCCTTGAAATAAATACGGTTTTTGCGAAAGTCTCCATGATTTATGAAAATTATTTTCTGTGATTTATCGTCTTTTTTGTAAAAAACTATTTCATGGCGATAAAACTTGTGCATACGTTTTGAAAATAAATCATAAAAGTCCATCATACTTCCTCGTTTTTGCATTTCGAAGTTTATTTGATGTCAATAAAGGCTACGGCAAAGAACATTATAATGGCGGCCATGAAATTTTCTTTAATACAAATTACACTTAATCTAAGAAGTAATAAATCAAATAGCCCACAACAGGAGTGTCATAAATGTACTTTAGAACTCTCAAATTTGCTCTGCGTGAAACTGTCATTCAATGAACGCGCACACACACAAATCTAGATTTATGAAAGAATTTTACTGACAATGTTTTAAAGAAAATTTTCTAAAGCAATATTAAGAACGTTTGCATGGTTTTATTCTAGTACAAATTTATTTATTTTTAGTCCAGTTGTTAGTCTAGGTAAAAGGATTTATAGAAGCTTTAAAAACTATGATATTACTTGTCAAAAGCGACACTTATTATAGTTGTTATAAAACAAGTAGTGATTGAACAAGCAATTACAAAACTCCTATAAATTATAATCAAAACCAAAAGGCACTCGAATTGTTACTTGGGAACAGTGTTCAGTGACAGCGCCGGCGGCGGTAGGAAGTAAGCAAAACATCCGCCAAATTTGGAATATTGCTCTATTTCTCATAACTTCAATATGAGAAAACTGCTACCGGTTCCGGTCGGGTCTTTCCGTTGGTTCTTTTTTTTTTTATTTTTCATTCTCACAGCTCCCAATCCAAACAAACCCTCCGTAGCGAAAAGGAACAAGGTCTGGCATCATCTTTCAGCGTTTTCCTCATTTATTAGTACAATGTATTATCGGACGGAACGACGGAACCCTTTTTGCGGGTCGAAAAAGTTCGGTGTGTCCAATCTTTATGAATCGCCGTTTACGACTGAACCGAAAAAAAACCGGACAGTATTTCTTTTTCTGCAAGTCGTGCCCAAAAACATCTGGTAAGCGTTGAATCACGATCTAATAAAAGAAAATTATGGTGAAATGGTGGTAAATTGAATGTTTCAACCAGATCCGGAAATGATGACTATCAATTCTACTGACAAATTGCAAAAAGGATTGCAATTGGTATGCAAAGCTGAGTGTGAAGTAAGGAGTGTATCGAAAATAAGCTATCCACATGCATTTGTGTTGTATGCATGTATTTGTGATGGTTTTTTATACTCAGATCACAAGTTAATTATTTTACTACACTAAATTAATTTAAAAAAATAACATTAATTTTATTACTCTTACTAACTACTTATGTCTATACACTTCTATGGTTAAATCTAAACTGAATCCGTTGGACAACTGCTCTTGGGGTTCAAGCTCCAGGTTATTGTTATTGTTTAGACTGCCGGTTAGATTCTCACGAAGTTATGTTGATGTTTTGAATTCTTGTACCGTTTGCCCATGTGTCGTAATTGTTGTTGTTGGATTCCTGTGTTGATCATCATTTAACTCTTCCCTTCTTGAAAAGACTTTGTCCTCAAAGTTTCATGGAACGGTCTTGTGTTGTCATATTTAAATATTTTTGAATTTCAATGAATCTTTCTTCTGAAACATCTGGATATTATATGATATAATGATCATCAACTAATTGATATTCGGAAGTGTTAAGGAACATGTCAGTTGTTTTCGTATTCACGACATCCAGTTATGTCTCTGACATTACCCACCCGCCTTTTTTTTACAAGAATTCGACATAGAGTTTCGTTTTTAAAAGGTTTGATTCACACTTGTTTTTTCATGCAGTTCGTTTAAGTGTTTAAATTCTAAAACACAAAATCAAACGTTATCTCTTGCGTCATCGTTTTTCAAAAACAGAGTATTTTATTCGTCGTGCTTTTCACTGAATTCATGTTGCAAAAATGACCATCGTAGCAGAAACACGCTTGAAGTTATACCCAACAACGTCAAGTGCGTTACGTTGAAATTTCAGCGAAATCAGTCCGAATGGATCATGATCCGAGAAATTTTATTCATGGTGTATTATAACAAGAAAATATATTATTTTCCCCAAGTCATGACTCGTTTTGCTCATTTCTAGAATCGGAATTTTGCCCGTTTAGATGGAAGGAATGCTGATTGGACTGTGATACTCGAAAGAGAAACTGTCATTTGCACTTGGGACCTTTTCTAATGTTAGTCTTCATTTCTCTCATTTACTTGTAGGTACGAAATTTGAGGCGAACCCGCTTGAGGGCGCCCTAGTCGCAAATGTGGGAGCTGAATATTTTAATAATAAGATCTCTTCGGTGCAACTATACCGATCGTTCAGTTAATTAAATTTTCATTGAGCTGGATACTAAATGTTCTGCTGCTTGAAAGTTAGTCAAATTTTACCGGCATCCTTAAAAAAATTTAGTGTGAGAAAAACAGCTATTGTTGTAAAACGCAAAAGAAGTTTTATTTGCAGTTGTTTATGCGGAAATTTTATTAAAGAAGAGAAATTATTCTTGAAAATTCAGCTAGCAGTAGTAAAGAAAGCTGCTTTTGCGTTTATTCAACAGTTACTGTTTTACCTTTTTTTATAAATATAAAAAATAGGTATAGAATTCGCTCAAACTTTCGAAAAATTTTCCGAGGCCCGGGGGCCGAATGTCATATACCAATCGATTCAGCTCGACGAACCGAGCAAATGTCTGTGTGTGTGTGTATGTGTGTGTGTCTGTATGTGTGTTGTCAACTAAGAGGTCGAGATCTCAGAGATGGCTGGACCGATTTTGATCAAACTAGTCGCAAATGAAAGGTCTCTCCGTCACCCAAAACGCTATTGAATGGTTTTGAGATAGGATGTTTACTTTTTGAGTTATACGAAGTTTTGTGTCAAAATTTTCCAGACCTAGATTTCGCTCGGTAATACCTATCCAACAAGCCATAGATTGTTAAAATCCGTCCATTTTTAACGGAGATATCGATATTTTTGTTTAAGCCTTATTCCAGTAGAAGGAATTTTGAGCGCTGTAAGAAAAAGCAATGCTTGGGAGCAACATGAAACACGATTTTTTATACTGTTACATATAATTGTTTCTAAGTACCAAAAAGACTGTGTACAGCATCCTTTTTTATGACAATTTACCTCGGACCAATTTTAGCACGGTTCATTTTTGGCAACATAATCGTTCGAATATGCCATATGTAAACCAGATGATACCAGCATTATCGAGTTGGAAGTAATTCCATAATTATATTGATTTAAACTATTTACAGCAATAAATGCTGGAAGAACATGACTTCCATATACCATACGACTCAGTTCGTCGAGATCAGCAAATGCGTGTATGACAAATAATATGACTCAATTTTCTCGGAGATGGTTAAACCGTTTTCTACAAACTCAGATTCATATGAAAAGTCGTATACTCCCAAACAAGGTTCCTGAATTACGTTTGGATTCGGCTGCTCGGCCATCCATGGAAGTTGACCATCAATGTCAACTTCCCTCTCTGAGCAGGTCCACCTGTACCGGTGGTATAAGTCCACCAAACAGGTAAGCCGTGTGGCATCCGGCGGAATTATTTTCTACCAAGAATTGATCCACTGGTTTCCTGTCGTAAAAGGCCACAAAAATAGTAACTCCTAAGTCAAGGTGTATTTCCGTGCCGATGGCTGAATGGCTGCAGGAGGTTAAACAATGCAGTCGTGAACGGAATATCTTGGGGTTTTCCCTTACTGTGTTAAGCGAAGCTCTGGCACAGTGGACGACTTCTTTCTTCGCAACTCGTGGGATTTGAATGATTAAAACATTTTAAAAAATCCTTACATGGTTCGCTATAGGCGATTATAAGCCAATATATTTGGTTTCTTCTAGTTGTTGTACGATAAGTGCTGGAGATGGGGTGTTCATTACTCTGATTAATAATGGTTAGAGTGGCACAAATCAATCTCCAGCATAAACGTACAGCAACTATAAATCTATCCAGACTTCTGCAAGAAGGTAAAGCTTCTATAGCTTTGGTTCAAGAACCATATTTCCAAAAGGGAAACTTCTACGTTGGAAAATTGTTAAACCCAGTCTTTGTTGCCTTCAACAAGACCGGAATGACAAATCCACGTGAAATGCCTCGAGCATGCATACTTGCAAATAGTGGAAAGGAAACTATGCAGAAGAGCTTGGAACCACCGACGCAGAGATGGGTCGGAGGCATTCGTGTTGGCTCGAAGGGCTTACAAAAATGCTCTTCGATCGTCTGAGCGAAGTGGTTGGAAAAGCCTCTGCACAAATGTCTCTAGTCTCAACGAGGCTAGCAGATTAAATAAGTTACTTTCGAAGTCTAAGGACTTTAATGTCAGTTTCTTAAGAACTTCAGATGGTGAACACTTGTCTGATGAAGGTAATGTACTTCACCATCTTTTCAACACTCACTTTCCAGGATGTATGGATCCATCACCGACAGCTCTTCCCGAGACTTTTTCAGGTAGTTACGATTCTTGGACCCTTGCTCGAAGCGTTGTGACGATTGAATCGGTCAAATGGGCAGTTGAGAGTTTTGCTCCGTACAAATCTCCTGGAAAGGATGGAGTTTTCCCAGTGTTACTGCAGAAAGGGTATGAACATTTCAAACATGTTTTGAAGAAAATACTTACTTTTAGTCTTGCGACTGGATATATTCCAAGAGCCTGGCAGGAAATAATTGTCAAATTTATTCCCAAAGGCGGTCGCGACACTTATGAGGAAGCGAAGAGTTTCAGGCCTATCAGTCTTAGCTCATTTCTTCTTAAAACAGTGGAACGCATAGTCGATCACTATATCAGGAATGTTAGTCTGGGCGTGCATCCGCTACATGGAATGCAACATGCTTACCAGCGTGGAAAGTCCACTACAACCCTGTTACATGATGTTGTGTACAACATTGAAAAAACTTTCTCACTAAAGCAATCTTGCTTGGGAGTTTTCCTAGATATTGAAGGTGCCTTTGATAACGTGTCTTTCAATTCAATTCTGGAAGCAGCCCGTGGTCATGGCATACCTTCAAGTATCACAAATTGGATACACGCAATGCTTAGCAATCGACTTCTTTGTTCATCGCTTCGGCAAGCAGAGATTAGGAAGCTGAGTGTCTGTGGGTGTCCTCAATCCCCACTTTTATGGAACCTAGTCGCTGATGGTTTGTTAAGGAAACTTAATAACCTTGGATTTTTGACTTATGGTTTTGCCGACGATTATCATATATTGATGACCGGTATAAGCATTAACACTTTCTTTGATTTAATGCAACAAGCCCTGCGATCTGTTGAACAATGGTGTTGTCAGGTTGGATTATCTGTAAATCCGGGCAAAACATCAATGGTTCTTTTCACTCATCGTAGGATAATCACAGGAGCTCGTCCGTTGCAGTTCTTCGGTTCAGAGGTTACTGTAGTCGATCAAGTTAAATACGTCGGGGTTATTCTTGACTCAAAACTGAATTGGTCTGCTCACATTGACTTCAGGATTAAAAGAGCTTGCATGGCTTTCGGCCAATGCAGACGAGCTTTTGGAAAATCATGGGGACTCAAACCCAGATATATTCATTGGATCTACACAACTATTGTTAGACCAATTTTAGCATATGGATGTCTTGTATGGTGGCAGAAAGGAGAAGTCGCGACAGTTCAGTCAAAGCTAAATCATCTCCAAAGGATGGTCCTAATGGCGATGACAGGAGCATTCACGACAATTCCTACTGCTGCTCTAGAGGCGCTACTGTGCATTAAACCACTACATGTGTTCCTAAAACAAGAAGCATTATCTTGTGCATACCGTCTTAAGGTTACAGGGCTTTGGAACAGTAACCCATTAGATTATGCTACCAGCCACACTCGCTTGTGGTCTCAAATGGTTACGTGGGATGAGTATTTACTCGCTCCTAGTGACCTAACTCTCACATGTAGTTTTCCTTTCAAAACATTCAATGTGAGCTATCCTCTTCGTGAGGAATGGTTGTCTTGTTGTCTGGAACGACAACTTGATGAACACATAGTTTGTTATACGGACGGTTCTCTGTTGAATGGTCGTGCTGGTGCTGGTGTCTACTGTCGTGAAATGAGGCTGGAGCAGTCTCATTCACTTGGTAGATACTGTACTGTGTTCCAAGCAGAAATTTACGCGATTCTGTGTGGAGTACAATCGGCACTTCAGCAGAGGATCTGTGGTAAACGAATTTATTTTTGTTCCGACAGTCAGGCAGCCTTAAAAGCACTCAGTTCGAATGACTCACGGTCGAATCTAGCGATCGCATGTCGAACTCAAATTGAAGACCTCAGCATTTCAAATGCTGTTTACTTCTTATGGGTACCCGGCCATTCTGGTATTACTGGAAATGAATGGGCTGATGAGTTGGCTAGAGCTGGTGCAACGAATGATTTCTTTGGTCCTGAACCAGCTTTACCACTTTCAACTAGTTGGATAAAGCACAAGATTCGTTCTTGGGCTGCATCCAAACATGCCAGCTACTGGCGCAGCTTGCAAACTTGCGCTCAGACAAAAGCATTTCTACCAGATTTAAATCTGAAAATGTCAAAGTGTCTAGTGCATTTCTCCAAGCATCATTGCAGTATTCTGGTCAGAGCTCTGACTGGACATTGCAAACTAAATTATCACCTGGCTACTATTCAACGTGCTGAGTATTATTCGTGTGATTTGTGTGAATGCGATTATGGTACTTCATATCATCTGATATGTAACTGTCCCGCATTGACGCAGCTACGTATCCGGGTTTTTGGTTCTCCATACATGGTTGAGTCTGTGTATGCGGAGCTAAAATTGAAGGATATTCTCTCGTTTCTCACCCAATGTGGTAAGGAGCTATAGTCAGAAGGGTTCATCGTTCTTCATGGAGTGAATGAATCCTTTCTGTATTCACCTTAAATAGGGTTTAGCAGATTGTTTGGCATCCTTCAGAAGTTACCGAATTTACTTCTGCTCGTACATACTGCGAATCGTTCTGCATTCTTCCGGGAGTGCAGAATGGTGTCGCTTTTGTAAGATCTCTAAATCCTCTCGGAGGTTGGAGGTTTTATTAACAGCAGACTGTTCGGGACCTCGTAGAGGTTCAGAATTTACTTCTGCTTCCACTAAATGTTATCCTCAGCAGATTGTTCAGCATTTACTTCTGCTTTTATGTGTTTTTGTGTCGTCAATTTTTCCCATCCTCCTAGTCCAACCCTTACCATTTCCTTTCAATCCTTCCCTCTTATATATCGGGAAAATGATGCTAAAAACAAATTGATGGCAAGGCACAAATCTCCAAATATCAAGGGGAACGTGCCATTTGAGCCAATTTGTTCTGATTCCTGATTCCTGATACCTCGGACCAATTTTAGCACGGTTCATTTTTGGCAACATAATCGTTCGAATATTCCATATGTAAACCAGATGATACCAGCATTATCGAGTTGGAAGTAATTATATAATTATATTGATTTAAACTATTTACAGCAATAAATGCTGGAAGAACATGACTTCCATATACCATACGACTCAGTTCGTCGAGATCAGCAAATGCGTGTGTGACAAATAATATCACTCAATTTTCTCGGAGATGGTTAAACCGTTTTCTACAAACTCAGATTCATATGAAAAGTCGTATACTCCCAAACAAGGTTCCTGAATTACGTTTGAATCCGACTTCTGATTGCGGAACCACAGGATGATATGTGAAACGAAATTAAAATAATGCAATTAATTTTTCTCGTAGATGGCCGAACCGATCTAAGATTCAAATGAAATCTAAAAATCATCTATGATTCAAATGAGAGGTCTTAAAATCCTATAAAACCTCTTACTTTTTAGTCAGATCCGACTTCTGATTTAGAAAATGCAGGGTGATTAGTATAAAAATGTCCATTTCACATAAATTAAGCAGGTTTATCGGGTTTGCAGATTTGGATTGTCGATTACCAAATAAATTTATTTCAGTTTGAACGGTATTCGTTTTTGGATTCGGAATGTACCCCCAAATTTTAATTCGCACTACAATTTCTCAAACATGTCTACACACTCCTCAGGTGAATTTAACTGATTTCGGCTACACCGATTTTAGAATTCCGATTCCAGTATCGAATCGATCCTCAAAGCTCAATCATTTTCTCAAAAAAGACCAAATCGAACTTCAAAAACAAATATTACAGGACTTAAGGTCCCATACAAAATCGGTGAATGTTATCCGATTCTGGAATTACAGATGATGAGTTTATAAATTTCATGTAAATTGTTTGGTGTAATAATTTATGGCCATTCGAATCATTTTGGGCTATGCTAATTCCTGAATACCGGCTCTGGAAGTACCATAA
Organism: Malaya genurostris; assembly: GCF_030247185.1. Lineage (NCBI taxonomy): Eukaryota > Metazoa > Arthropoda > Insecta > Diptera > Culicidae > Malaya > Malaya genurostris. Next base: position 123,231,240 of record NC_080570.1, read on the forward strand.
ATAATGACGAAAAACTCTAAAGTGGAACTTACTTCGACATCTCATGGAATGTTCAATCGATTGTCACACGCTAAGATTGAAATTCGATATGTTTTGCAGTTTCGGCATTACAGGGTAATGAGTGATTAAAATCTCAATTTGCCGTTTTAAACGACGATAATTAAAACAATGTCATGGGAACTAAAACACCTAAGAATATCCATGCAAAAACACATGCGTATTGATAAAAAAAAGGTATCATCTCACTGCTAGGTGGATTAATCACGTTTTTTTTCTAAGATTGTAAGTAGAACCTTAAATAACTTTAAGGCTCTTGTTGTTGTAGGTAGAATCGCCTGCTGGAAGATCAAGACTACTTTTTAAAGTATAGCAACGTGCAAAATGTGAAAAACGAAATCCTCAAATTTGTTTTTTTAAAGTAAATGGTTTCGTTTGGAGTTCGTTCGAAAACAGTGATTCCAGATTTCGAACGATTTCTAAACAGAATCATTCACTTTTGAAAATTTTTAGAGCAAACATTTTGAGGATTTCGTTTTCCGAAAATTATAATTGCACTGTCAACGGGCTAATTTCCACCACTGATCGATAGCTTTAATTGATTGGCGCCGAGTGCAGTTCCAGTAACTGCAATTAATAGCATTTGGTTTCCTTTTGGGGGGAGGTAGCAACAGTTCACTTAAATGAATTGTTCCAAATTTACCAATTAATTAAGTACAAAACCGCAAACACGTTCCGTTCTGGTTCATGGCGGGAAATAAAATAAAATTGTTGCATTATGAACGACCGGTTTGTTCAATGTATTTCGTGCGATTTTTTTTATTGGTATCCAGTACAAATGTTCCGTTATTGTACTCCTCATGGTCGAGAGGATCGCTGAGGGGGTGGAGTGTCAAAAGAACAGGACCAATTCAGCGGAGAACAATCCACAAATTCAATACCACACACACATTCCATAGACATTCCGGTGCACCCGGTGGATGATGCCCTATTTTCGTTTGTGTTTATCATTTTGACATTTGAAATATGGAAAATTTCGATCGCAATGAGACGAATCCAATAAAATGTTTATTTTTTCACTATAACTCTTTGATCATTCGATATTTTGCTTGGCATATCTTGCTCACGTGAATTGCCCGGAAAATGCGTCAGCTGCCGTGGTTATCGTAGTGGAAACATAATATCATCAGAATAGTACAATCGTTATAAAAACTAGCTACATCACGGATAACAGACGTGCAAGTGATGGTTTCAGTGAGTGTACAAAGCTTAAATGATCGTTTGAAAAATCCTTCCCGATGACACTTGCGTTCGAGCTTGCATTCAATTGTAACTCAGCCGTGCGAAATTGTACGCGACCGCAGCGTTTTGTTTTTCACTTCATTGCTTTGTATATACAGATATTTTAAGGAAATTACTGCCAGTTCGCAGTCTTTTGTACTCTGTTCTGTGGCTAGACCGATACAAGCCACCGTTGAAGTGATGCTGCATGAGGATCTACAAAATATATAAACCTGACACGCGCTGACAGCACTCGCAAATTCGAAATGGTTGTTCAATGTTCAATAATTGGATTTTAATTGAGCCGATGTATGAGCCATAAACAAACCCAAAATCGATGTCAGGTGCAAAATTTCTCATATTCGTATAAATTATGCGTGCGTGGAAATTCATCCTTTGTCTGCTAGTTGTGCGGCAGCGAAATCTAATGGTTTTTAGTGATTGAAATATATTTTTAAAATCTATTATTCAATGATAGTCGGCAAAACCAGCTAACAATTTATATTATTTTACCTAGCAGTGCCTCTGTTTTGTGTCACATTATTTGAATTAATGTGACTTTGATATGGTTTAACAGTGTTCGTGAATTTGAATAATGTGTCTAGATGTAAGTTTCCAGCATAATGCATGGGATATTACCCATAAAATTTAGGATTTTTTTTGTAGAAAGTTAGAACCCAGTCAAATTTTATTCCTTCGATTGGAATAAAGCTCTCTGAGAGTATCTTTCAAACTCAATCGAATCAACTTTTTGTTGTAATAAATTAACTCAAATTGTTGAGTAAAAAAATTGTTTTTCGGCAAAAGTTTTTTGTATATAATTCTTCGAAATAGTGATGTATGAGATACTTGTATGGCTCATTTGAAACCATCATTTTGCGGAAGGAGGCATTTCTTCACATTACTGCGTTTAAGAGTTATTTGATTATTTTTTAAAGGCAATTTAATACAAATTTTAATGAGTCACAAAACTTATACCATATCAGACTAGTTTTTAATTAAAAAGCTTTCAAAACATTTTAATAATAGCTTATTTTAAAAGAAGCTTGTCTCAGCAAAATCTTGCACATTTTGACAATGACGATTTTTTCCGTAGCTCACAAAAAGTAAAAACAAAAAAAGTGTTTTTTTAGAAAAAATATGACATTCGGTTCTACGGTCTGTTTCAAAATCGGCAACGAAGGTCCTGTGTTGGCCTCCCGTTGAACGATTAATTAGACTTTCATTGGACCGATGATCCAACGTATTGAACCAATGAAGGACCACCGTTGAACGTTTTTTTCTAAGAGAGATTTTAAGAATTTTTAGACTCTAGCTCTAAAAATTCTGACAGGAATTTTTTACTCACACACTAATATTAGTACAAATGAAGACATACACTAGAAAAGGTGCTAAGTGCAAATGACAGTTTCTCTTTGTTTACTCTCTCTATTTTGATTAGTACGTGTCTATTGGCAATCCCTCTCTCTAACACTTAGAATGATGACTGAAACCATGAACTTTTGATCTGCACTTATGAATTTGTTGAAAAATACAGGAATAACACAATTGAAAGAGAAATTATAGTAAAGAAAGAGAAACTATTATTTGCACTTGGGACTTTTTCTAATGTTTATCAAGAAATGCAATATGCCGTCAGCGTTGCCAGGTCATTTTTTCCAAAAATCTGTATTCGGCGCAAAAATCTATCTGTACCATATCGGTATCAGAATCTCGTCAACATGAGGTCGCGGAAATGTCACCAAAGCTCATTATGGTGAGCAAAAAAAAAAAGGGTCTCGTAGCAACCTTCTTTCCTGTTTATACAAGCTATCAACGAAAATCGGTATTTATCTGTACGATCCATGAATTAACACATGGATCAATAAGTCCCGAGACTAACAATGGAAACATAATTTTTTTTGCAGAATTTTTTTTTATTCATCAACATAATCACCTTTTAGGGTGATACAATGGTTCCGACGTTTTTCCAATTTTTCAATACCATGTTTATAAAAAAAATTATCTTTCGCTTCAAAATAAGTTTCAGTTTCAGCGATGACCTCCTCATTTGAGCCAAATCTTTTTCCCTGGAGCATTTTTTTAAGATCAGCAAAGAGCCAGTAGTCATTGGGGGCTAAATCTGGCGAGTATGGGGGGTGGGGAAGCAGATAAAAGTCCAATTCGTTCAATTTCGCCATTGTTTTCAACGACTTGTGGCAGGGTGCATTTTGTTCCATCGAAAGCAATCGCGGCACCCACTTGGAAAAAAACCTTTTTCATGCTCAATTTTTCACGAAGGATAGTAAATACACTTCCATATGATATCTGTGTCATCTCAGCAATCTCACGGAGCTTCACTTTACGATCTTTCATTATAATTTTTGTCATTTCACTCACATTTTCCGGTGTAACGGCTTCCACAGGTCTACCCGAGCGTTCCGCGTCATTTGTGTCGGTACGACCACGTTTAAACTCGGCGAACCACCGACAAATCGTTGCTTTTGATGGACAAGAGTCCGGATAACATTTTTCATTCCATTGTTTCGCTTGCACGGTGTTTTTACCCATTAAAAAACAATGTTTTATCAAAACACGAAACTCTGGTTTTTCCATTTTTTAAACAAACTACAAAACGACTTTACTCCAACCTCTATAACTCAGCTGTTTCTGGTCGGATCGGCTTAAAATTTTGACCCGTTTCAAGCAAAGGTTAGTACTCTAGAAAGACGTGGTTACTGGTTTACTACGAGCGCCATCTCTTCTTTAGTCTCGGGACTTATTGATCCATGTGTTATCGATGTATTTCGGTATAGAGGTAAAATATCTGTATAAATACCGATAAATCGGTACACCTGGCAACGTTGTATGCCGTGCACAACAGGGATGCCAGGTTAAATTTTTAAGCAGGTTTTAAAAAGTATGTGCTATTAAATAGTTGCAGTGACAATTGGAAAAATTTATAGTGCAAAATTAAAGCAAAATTATCTAAAGACGTAAATCTTCAAAATGTCCATTTAGCATTTGATAATGAGTATCCTTGAATATCTACAGCGTCAATAATCTTTGAATATCTACAGCGTCAATCAGAAATCTGTAAATTCAGGTATAAATCTGCATAAGTGGCATCACTAGTTTTCATATACTGGACTTATTTGTATGTGTGTACTGCGGGAAACGGACTCTGCAAATATTTATTTCGCAGGAGTCTAATCAAGTATGAAATGCGCAATAATATAATTGAAACAAACGTATTCCCAGCAGAGATGCCAGATAAAAATTCTGCGAAAGTCTGCACAACAAAAAATGTCTGCAGCAGTATTTACGAAATCTGAAGATCTGGCATCGCTGATCCCCAGCAAGCCGTTTTAGTTTTATTTATTCGAACAGTTCCACTGTCAATTTCAAAACTGGTATACGCCAGGGATGCCAGGCTCGACACAGATATTCACAGATTTCTGAAAATGAGCTCAGTTTAGTACAAAAAAATACAGAGCGGTTGGAAATAGTGAGACCTTTTTTTTAGCTCACCAAAATGATTCCGATTATGGTACGGGATACGTGCACAGATTTTGCACAGACAGGAGTTTGGCTTGATCACAGATTTTTGAAAAAATGACATGGCATCTCTGTTATATGCTGCCGTTCTATTTTTTCTATATTTATATTTGAAACACAGATAAAGCGCTGCTGGGGCTGCCAGTTTATTATAATTAGTTTATTAGGGCTGCCAGTTAAGTAGTAATTTCTAGATTTAAATTTAAAAACTGATATAAATTATGCATCTAGAACTAGAACACTCCTGAACATGCCCTTAGAGGGGACAATATTACCGTGTCGGACCATTAAGCCAGGATGAACCACGCTTTTGAACTTGGACATGGAACTGGACCTGGACCTGGACCTGGACCTGGACCTGGACCTGGACCTGGACCTGGACCTGGACCTGGACCTGGACCTGGACCTGGACCTGGACCTGGACCTGGACCTGGACCTGGACCTGGACCTGGACCTGGACCTGGACCTGGACCTGGACCTGGACCTGGACCTGGACCTGGACCTGGACCTGGACCTGGACCTGGACCTGGACCTGGACCTGGACCTGGACCTGGACCTGGACCTGGACCTGGACCTGGACCTGGACCTGGACCTGGACCTGGACCTGGACCTGGACCTGGACCTGGACCTGGACCTGGACCTGGACCTGGACCTGGACCTGGACCTGGACCTGGACCTGGACCTGGACCTGGACCTGGACCTGGACCTGGACCTGGACCTGGACCTGGACCTGGACCTGGACCTGGACCTGGACCTGGACCTGGACCTGGACCTGGACCTGGACCTGGACCTGGACCTGGACCTGGACCTGGACCTGGACCTGGACCTGGACCTGGACCTGGACCTGGACCTGGACCTGGACCTGGACCTGGACCTGGACCTGGACCTGGACCTGGACCTGGACCTGGACCTGGACCTGGACCTGGACCTGGACCTGGACCTGGACCTGGACCTGGACCTGGACCTGGACCTGGACCTGGACCTGGACCTGGACCTGGACCTGGACCTGGACCTGGACCTGGACCTGGACCTGGACCTGGACCTGGACCTGGACCTGGACCTGGACCTGGACCTGGACCTGGACCTGGACCTGGACCTGGACCTGGACCTGGACCTGGACCTGGACCTGGACCTGGACCTGGACCTGGACCTGGACCTGGACCTGGAGCTGAATTCAAACCTAGATTTAAATTTTGGACCTGGGTATGGAATCAAGACTTGAATTCTGGATCTGAATTTTAAATATGAGTTCTGAATCTGAATTCCGGATTCTTGACTTGAATTTTTTTAACTGGGACCTGGATTCTAAATCCATTTTTTATAACAGAATTTTGGAGTTTTAAATCTCAATTCTAGATTCCTGACTAGAAACCTTAACCAGGATTTGAATTCTGAACCACAATGCTGGACCGGGACTTGGGTTTAGTATTCTGGACAAGAATATGTAATCTGGATTTGATCTCTTAGTAATGATTCTGATCCTGAATTGTGGACCTGGATTATGAATCAGGACCTTAAACTGGACTTCGATGCTCCACTGGAATTTAAGTCCCTAATTTAAAATCTGATTTCTGGATTAAGATTCTGAACCTGGATCTTCATTCTAGACCTAAATTTTGGAACTGGATTTCCAACTAAGACTCTGGACCAGGATTTAGGACCTGAACTCGTAATCTAATCCTTAATTCTTCGGCACCCGAATTCTAGACTTGAATTCGGGACATGATTTCAGAACCTGGATTTTGGGCAGGGATTCTAAATCCGGATTGTGGTCCTGAGGTGTAGGTTAAAGTCCAGTGCCATAGTTGAGCTTAGATTTTTGGACAATGATTCTATATCTGAGTTATGATACTGGGTTCTTAACGTGGATTATAAACCTGAATTCTGAACCAGAAATCTAAACTTGCATTCTTGATCTTTATTCTGAAAGGAGTATGTAGTTTCGATTGTGAACCAGGATTCTGGCCCTGGACCAGGATTCTGAACCAGAGTTTCAGACTAGCATTCCGGACTTGAATTCTTAATCCAGATTCTGGAACTGGATTCTGACCCTGAATTTTAGAGCTGAGTTTCAACATGTTTTCTGAATTTGGATTTCAAGTCTGGATTCCGCCACCTGGGTTTCTAGAACTGGGTTCTGAACTTGGGTTTAGAACTTGAATTCAGAATCTAGCTTCTCTATTTGGACCCAAATATAGGATCAGGTTTCGTAGACCTGGAGTCTGAAACCTGAATTCTAGACTTGGATTCTGGGTATGGAACATAAACCTGATTTCTGAACTTTAGACATAGCCTGGATGCTGTATCCAGTGGCGTACCAAGGAAATTTGGCGCCCGGAGCAAAATAAGATTTGCCGCCATCGTTTTTCAGTGAGCAAAAACAACTGAGCACCAGCTCCGGAGACATTAATTGGACGAGCAAAAAGGTTTACCGCCCCCTCAAAACATAGCACCCGGGGCGAGTTCCCCCTTCGCTCCTCCTCGAAAAACTCGCTCGGGAAGTTAATTTTTTTTAATTTCTCAGCTCATTTCATGATTTAAGATCCGTAAAACGATGGCAAAGATGATATTTACCTACAAAGCATCACTGACAACAAATCTGATCCATCTGATCCCTTTACCTCATTACTTTGATCATGAATAATATCTTACAATGTACTTCAACCAAACTGTGGCATGTTTTAAAATGATTCTACAAGCTATTGTCACACTTTACCATTGGAAGAAATGGTTTTAAATTCTTCGGTGAATGTTTTATTTTAAATTAAAACAAACTCACTTTTCAATTTAGGCCACATTTTCGTCTCAAGATTTACAGTTCGTCATGTTTCTGAATATCTACTAATCGATTCGTCTCAAAACATGATCACTATTTCGCACAATTACCCTACTATTGAATACTGGATAACTTCATAATTAGTAATGTTCACTTACCACTTAATTAACGATTAAAAACTTACACGACAAACAATAAAACAACAAACAATAAAAGTCTTCAAAACTATGAGATGAAAGTTTTTCACTTAGTTCACTTGATTGCGCTTTGTTTCCATCTCATTTGGTTTCGCAAAAGTTGTCAAGTTTTCTCATAACGTTACAAAAATAAAAACGGTTTATCTTCTTCAAATTATCATCAAGTATTTTTTTGGTATCCGTGACAATAGTTTTATTATATTATTGATATTTATAATTCAATAAAATTGTTTCGGCTTCCAATATTACCAGAAAGAGTGTGTTAAATACTAATGAAATGAAATAATCATTGTGGCGAATCTAGTAGCACTAGTTTCATTCCGCTATAAGTCACCATAACTCTGTTAAGTGTGTGTGTGTGTGTGTTTCATCTGTTGTGCACAGAGATGCCAGATATTTTCATAGAAAATATGTATTGCTTTGCAAAAAAGTCTATATCTGCTCTGTCTGTCAGTTGAAATTGGTTGAAAATATTAATATAAGTGTTTGTCAGTGTTCATCATCAAATATCTGCATAAAAGATTTAAATTTTAACATGTGATTTGTCCGTTTATTAATAAACTTTTAAATAATCACTACAATCAAATACAAACAGATACTCAGTGAGAAAAGTCTAACTTTTTACTTCTCGCTTTTTATGAACTTGTACAAATCTGAATTGAATTAATTAAATTTTCATAAAATCTGTGCTCAGATTTGAATCTGTACGCAATCGCAAAAATCTATAGAATACAAATAAATCTGTATAAATGGCATCTCTGGCTCTGCATTTTGTTTTAGAAGGACTAATACCTAAATAGTAACAATTTCTTTTTTTGTTTTTTTTTTTTGTTAATGTTTACCAAATCAACTGCACAGTAAAATTTTAGATTTAAAACGAAAGGTAACGAAAACGACCCAAAAAATGTTTAAACGTCGAAATGATTTTAAACTGATTTTAAAAATATCGTGTGTTGTCTTACAGTTGGCGTTAGGCCCTTTCTAAGAAGAATTATGACATTTTGAACCTGAGAGTGTAACAGTGCAATGTTTTGTTTTGATTGCTGTTGCCATTGCTATTTAATAGGATGAATAAAGGACCAACGATAGGATGAATGAAAATCCTTTGAGATGAAATTAGGAGCCCAGTAGTAAACATATCAAAAGTGTTTTAGTTGATTTCTTAAATATTATTTCAATTTCTAAGGAATGTAAATCGATTCCCAGTGTGGAGCAAGGCGAACTAAGCAGAAATGTGAAAAAATCAGTGTTAAGGTAAACTCCTTACAAATAAGATGAAATATGGAGCCCTTACCCTATACGGTACACGATTGAATATCATGTCGCGAGCTAAACACAACTGGCTATTGAACCGAACACGTTGCGCAGCTTACGAGAACATGTATTGAGAGTTGGATTAAAATGCCTCTGTTGGATGAGAATACAAGCGAGACAGTATCGTAAGAATTTGATGCAATGTGTTGTTGTACAAACACATCAAATCACAACTCATCAATCGTCTCTCAATGGGTTCTAATATTTGACGTGCGCTCAGCGCTCATCTACTGGTTGCTGACACTACGATGTCAATCCTCCAACATTGAATAGTGGTGTAATTATGTGAAAAAAGTGATCATGTTTTAATACGAATCAATTAGTAAATATTCAGAAACATGTCGAACTGTAAAAGTTGAGACGAAAATGTTTTCTAAATTGGAAAATTAATTTATTTTTTCATGGGAAACATGATCACTGAAGAATTTGAAACCCTTTTATCGTGAATACGACTTACTTTACTATCGGACGCCTTTTCAAAATTTACCCTCTGAGAGAGTGATAAGTTTTTGATCGTGAATAGTTCTTGTTGTATCTAACGAATCAACATAATTTTTGCTACATGCTATCGAAAATATGATCACAATTTTATGATAAAATTTTCAGTTGTATGATATAATATCAAATAATTCAAAACTAAACTTTTCTGAAATGTTTGGTATAAATGAGTATCAAAGAGGATAATTCATAAGGCGCGCGAGGTCAGCTCAGTGATTTATGGAAGGATTTATATAATCTAACTACTTATAGAATCGAAATTTTCAACTTGAACATGTATTGTAACAACATTAAATTTTTTCAATAGTACACTATTGAGAAATCTGTCTGATTTTGTACAAGAGCATCCATATAAAAGTTTAACACTCCGAATACCATGGGGGTAAAAAGTTACGCGGACTACCAAGGGTACCATGAAAAGTGGGAACGCTAATTTTGACTGACTATATCTTAGCCATTTTTTGACCGATCTCAAATTTTTTTTACCTTCAGGAAGATAAATTCATTCGGAATAAAATCCATTTGAAAAGAAGGAAAACCGAATATTCTATTGAAAGTTATTAAAAAAAGTTCCAACTGAAGTCTGTATAAAAAAAGTTGGAACGCTTACTTTGGCTGGTCAAATCTCAGCTGTTAGAAGTCCGATTTTAAAAATTTGTTTATCATTAGACAGATACATCTATCACAACATAAATGGAATATAAATTTTGATGTGGACCACATATTTATTTTCTATATAGGGGTGTAAATTAGAAACTAAAGGAAAAATACACGTAGAAATATGGTCAGGTTTTAAACATTTACAGCTCGGGTTATTTTGTATCAATTATTAATATTATTTCATCATTTGATTGGAAATACTTCTATGTTTCGATTTGAATTTTTTCAATTATATATGATTAAAATTTTGATTAGTAGCGAGCAGTGTCCTATTTTGTCTGCTAAAAATCTCCGGCAACCGGATTTCCCTGTCATAGACGACGGTTTTGAAGGAGTGAGCGATATATCAAAGGGAAAGCATCGCTCTGATTGGTTAATCGATGCACAAGCGAAGCTGTTGGAAGCACGCGAATCTATAAATAGAAGCGAAATTATAGCTACCGGTTCAGTCCTACGCGTAGCATGCTAGAGGTAGGTTGTTGCTAGACAGCAAGACAAAAAGTGCCATAAAACGATTTGAAACTTTAATTGGTATGCTCTGATCTTGTGTCATGCAAGCTAGGATGAAATTCCATGTTATGTCGTTTCGCCTGAGAAATTAACAACTACCCCAGGGTAAATTTTGAGTGCTTAAGATTATTTTCTAATTTATATAAGATGAACTCGATTGATAATGAGAAAAAGTTTATCGCTTCAACCGAAATCGCAGAATGGTAGAGAAACCTAACGCTATAAAAATAACTGCTTGCATACAAAACTTGAACACAAGCTTGGCGAAAAGAAGCTTAAATATCAAAATCGTATCGCAAGTATGTACAAAGATATAATTGCATACATTTTGGAATATTGTTGTAATTTCGTCGGCTATAAAACAAACAATGTTCGGTTTTGGTTCATAATCAAAATCAATCTAAGTAGACTCTCATGCAATTGCGGATTCAAAAAGTGTGACGATTGATTGAACTTTTTAATTGTAGATCATTAAAAATTTTGGTTGCCTTGTTCCACATCAATGGCTCGAACAACCCCATGGGGCTGATCCTATAGTTTTTTTTCAATTACACTTTGTTAATAAAAGTTAGGATCAAAAACGTAACCAAAAGTCCAAGCATAAATTATCGAAAACTTTGAATTTTTGACATATCTTTAAATTCAAAGCGACGACATGTGCATTTTTATTTACCAATAGATTACATTCGGCATCAGCTATAATTTACTAAAGAAATTACAAAAATTAGATATTTCACAGAAGTTTTTCAAATTAAAATAAAATTAAACCTTTTTGACACAGAATGTTCGAGTACCAACCGACAAAATTTACTTTCAGCTAAAATTTCAAAGATTTTATATTTCATATTTACCAACTATCTCAAAAAATTGATATTTTCAGAGAAGTTTTTAAAATTGAACAAGTTGTAGGCACTTACGTGAATTTGAAATTTTGCTTACCAACTCAATGAACTTAGCAACGTGTAAAATTTTAGGAGTAAAATCTTATATTTACATCAAAATCTCAAAAAATCTACATTTTCGTTGATGTTGTCGAATTTAATATATTGGAAAATGTAAAACAAACATCTATAATCTTTTATGCAGATTGAATTTTGTATTAGCTTAGATATATAAAAGGTTCTTTTCAGAACCGCCTTTATTTTATTATAAAGAACTATAAAAATTACTTCATAATATTGAATTGTGTGACAGAATGTTTGATGTAACTTATCCATGCTTTAGTGTAGGTGCATCGTTTCAAATTGTAGTAGTAAATAAGAGGATTGCTTGTACAATTCACACAATCGATCAACTAACTAATATTCGGAAGCGTGTAAGTTATGTTTCTGACATTACCCAGCCCTACTTTTTTTAATGGGTAAGTGTGACAGAAACTTAAGAATTTTAAAATATGTTCATGTTTAAAGTTATAAGATGAAGGGATGAAATGGAAAGAGGAGCTCAGATAACATACATTAAATTTGCCATCGTGAAAGTAGTGATGAATATTTCTAAAATTCGCATATAAAAATTACATCATTCATCGAAGAAACGGGTCGGGTGGCAGTGACCCAATTGTCAAAAAAGTCAAGCTGCCAAGAACACGCTTTATTCGGGCCATTTCTTTTGACGTCAGCCGAGCTTCTCCAAGGCCGCGATAGGTTTCTGGCAAATTTCACGATTTTTGAAGCGATTTCCAAAGATTCCCTGCTTCCGCTCTAACGGTTTTGGACGGACCAAAACGAACGAACGTTCAATGCCAGGAAGTGCGGCGAAAGGTGGCCATAATTGAAATCAGATAAATCATATTTAATTTGACAGCAGATGCCTGTAGGTAGTAGCTAAACGAACGAGCTGAGAAGCGATTCTTCTTCCTTTCCTCCGGCTGCTGCTGCTGCTTCTGCTACTGCCGCCAGAGTTCGCCGCGGTTGATCTGCTTTATAATGTAAGTGGTTTTCATTGGCAGGCAGAACCAGAAGCGGCGGCTCATCGGACCATGCTGAAGAGGCGGCCGCTGTTTGAGGAATGATCGGTACTTGAAATATGACTAAGTATCTGCTGGAATGCAGATTTTTCTTGCTGGATTCTGCTGTCTACAATTTATCTTGCGGCTCCAGTAGTCGAAATCTCTACCAGAGGGGCAATTAATCCATCGACCATCGTGCAACTGTGTTGCAACCTTCGATTGGCTCTGTTCACTAATCGATTTGCCACTTCCCGCTGTGCCCATTAATCTCTGCGTTGCAGGTGCTTTGTGCATTGCCAGTATCATCGGCATCAGGATCACAATCAGAGAACCGATTAGTCCACCGCCATTTGTTACTACCGGCAAACGATCCGTTCGAATCAAATTCAATTTGTTTCCATTTCCTATAAATCAGTTTGTCAGTTTACACTTTCCGGGAATCGAATTGATTTTAATCAGAGAGAAGTAAAATAGCAAACCCAAAGTGCTGCAGCAGCAGCTGTTGCAGTCGTTATTTCTCTGGACAACCTAAACATACTCCCGGAATGTGTGATATACATAAGGGAAGTCACAGGGAAAACGGTCGGCCGGGTGGAGGGAACTGCGGATTGAAAAATAGCTAGCGATATGGCACTCAATCAGTATGTTACCCTTCCGACTGTCTTCACCACTGTTGCCAGTCCGACGTCATGTTGGCTTCATGGTTTCCGGCGTATCCAAGGACTCACAAGGCCCGAGATCACAGTAAGCGCAAATAAAAAAAAATCAATCTTCGTTTCTTATCTCAGCAAATGCGAAAATAGAAGGACATCCATCGAAGCTGGCGTTGAATGGTAAAAGCATAAACCCTTTTTTTCCCTTTTGCTCCTTGTTTTGCTTTGAATTAGTTTCATATAACACATCGATTCTAATGTCGGCCCCCGGGTTGGTTGGAAGAATTTCCTGTTCCCATCAATTATCACCCGGTGCAAGCTAGCTCCCACCCATCGAGTGGAGCTCAATTTCCTTGATTTGTCCCATATTCCGGGGTTTCCCTCGGCGGGGGTGCCTCCATCCGTCGACGATCCAGCTGCATTTAAATCATTCAGCGCAAAGGCAAACACTCGATACGATAACCGCTCATTTCCCACCGGAATGTGTCCCCGTTCGTAAGGACCTCTGTACTCTTCATATGCGCAAGCACCGACCGGAGCAATCGAATCGCAGCTTGATGTCACTACTGTCGGTGTTATTGGAATGATCCCGGTGCATGTACGTACCTCACCAGATGCACCATTCAGATTACAGGAAGCAGGTTTAAGGCGGGGGGTACCGCCTTCCACAATGTGTCTTCCCCCCAAAAAATCCCCATAAGAGCTCGAGGTACAACGAAATCGAAGAGTATGCAAACCAAGCGGAAAGAAAATGATTGATTATGAAGCTCATTGAGTGAACCAATCCTTTTCCTTTGGTGTGTTCGATTCCCTCTTCTTTGGATGGAATTGGGCAATGGCTTCTACGGGGCCAACGAGCGATGCGGAACGACGCTGTAGTTTGAGTGCGTGTATGCACTTTTTGCAGCTAATGCTGCTCCGGTCTCGTCCCTGCCCCCCGTCGATGGCGAGATTATGGGATTGCAATGCAAAATCGAGAACCCATGCTATGTCAAATATTATGATATATGACAACCCAAAAGTGTCGTTTTTTCTTCCGCTAACTCCAATTTGTCTGCTGGTAGGATATTCGGTGTCATTTGCAATCGCTGTCGGTTGCACACGACGTTCGAATCCGGAACCTGTGCTTTTTTTTTTGGTGTGATTAACGACGAACGATAATCGGTTAGCAATAACAATTCACATGCATGTGCACTATTTTTGGCATGGTCTTATCATTTCATTCGATCGCACAAATTCTCAGCTGAACTAACTTCAGACAACTGCGTACTTGAATGTTGGAAAAGTTCTCGTTTTCCCAACAATAAACATGGAATCGTTTCCCAACTACATTACATCTCATCCATTTTATATGGATTGTAATGATGCACCTTGGCTACAATATACTGCGGGGCTACACATAGAAACTTTCATGCACTCTCATTATAAACTAGTCAAATGACAAGTTGTTCATTTTTTCCTAGTCCAATTTTCCACCATTTCCAATTAAAAATCTCAGAGTTACGAATGCATTTCCATTGTCGCTAACTCTGTTTCAACTGGTTTCGAATAAGCGTGTAGACCAAATGCGCATCATTCCAGTTTGCCGGAATCACCTTTAAAGGCAATGCGGAAAAGTTCTCCCATGGCGCGTTACCCAATGACAAAGCACTATTCATTATCCCATTTTTAATAGGTTTGCTATCGAAACATTGCCAGTTAAAGTGGCACTTTTCTCTGCTCCCCATGGACCGGTCGGTTCGGTCGTCGTCGTCCTCGGGGGGTCTTGGCTGTAGAGTGAAATTTCAACGATGGAGAGCAAGAAAGGGGTTTGGAAATTCCTTTCTGCATTGCTGTGCGACTAAACCGATTCGAGAGGATAGAAGTGAAGTGACCGCTGATGTCATCTTCTTCGTTACTAGACTCTAGCAGAGATGTTGAAAAAGACAGTTAAAAAATGGTAATATACTAAACTTCAATTGACTTACTAAAGAGGGAGTTCATAAATGGAATCAATTTTTTAAAACCGGTTTCGGAATTCATTTCGCTAACTGAGTTGAGCTGAAGCAAGCCGCCCAGTAGTTGCACTTCGTGATTGACCGAATGTGTGGAAATGTACAATGAATGAAGAAAATAATGCTTTAGAGAAGGAAATGGTTTTCACTGTGCATATTTACTCACTCGAAATATGTCATTAAATGGCCAACACTGTGCCATTAGGGAAGAGTTTTTTTTCGAAAAATTTATGGAAATGTCGAATTTTGTAAATGGAGACAATTTGAACAGATTTTCTAGTAAAATGTTCATTAATCGTAATAAAAAGATAAGATAAAAATAATCGATGTTGTATTCTCGTTCGGATTGCAACACCATAATGGATAAATTACTAGGAAAAACGTTTTAAAATGTTGAACAAACAAAAATTTTTGTCGACAATTTATTGAAATTATTACCAAAGAGATTCTCCAATCTGTTTTCCTTGTTAGGTATTGATCAAATTCAAAACTAGCTCAAGATGGCTCTACGTCCTAATAAGACTAAAACAATTATTTGAAGGCCAATGGAGGTTTGATTTGTCCTTCAATATATTATGTTCGAGATCACAATCGTCACAGCTGCGGCCACACATCAGCTGAGTTTATCAAATAAATAATAATGCTGATGTATCGCATAGGCAGCAAAAGAGACAAGAACAAAAGCTCAAATCAGCATCTGACGGCAAAACAGAAAGTGAAGATAGACTTGCGATGCGATGTGTGTGTTTACTTTCGAATGGGTTTCCATAGAGATAGAATTCAATTTATGAATGCTGTGGCGACCGAATAAAGCGAAGCACGTTCGACGTTCGACTCTACTAGTAAATTTGGCTCTCTTTTTTATGTGATGTTATGCAGGGTAGTTAAATTAGTAAAATAATTCCCCCTGATTGGAGTTAGCTACGGGTTCGAGTCCCGTCTCTGCGGTAACATTTTTGAGGTTTTCATTACATAATTGCATTCGCATTACAATTTTTTCAACCAGTTTTCCTTGTTACATACTGATAATTTATTGTTATTTTGCATGCAAAATCATGTAGGAGCAAATCGAAACATTGAGGAGCTCAAAAATGTGCAATGGTTCGACATTCCCCACAACCCGTTCAATGCATTGTATCTAAACTATTTCTCTTTTTGATACTTGCTAGAAAATTTTGATATTTAACTACTAACGAGACCAGACTTGCTACGAAAAAAGCTTTTTGTTCAGTTTTTGCAATGACTGAGCGGAAATATATATTGGAGAAGCCAAGTGGAAGAAAAACTAACAGAAAAGATGAATTTTTGGAAAAAGATACGCTCAGAGACAGGACTCGAACCTGCGTTCTTATGCATTCCGTGCATACGCGCTACCATTTCGCCACTCTGATCTTTTAACGATTTTGAGCTTTTTGTTATAAACTTGTTCCTGCTTGATGATCGGGAAGCTATGCCTTCTCTACTATGCCAGTCGCTGCCTGGCTATCGTGATTTTTCAAAAGTGTTAGACAGAGTTGCTAAATGTCACTATCAACGAGCAACTTTGCACGACGAAGATTGGAAAGTTTCTGTCACTGGACTGCTGCCAACCAGGCTCTAGCAATCATCATATATTGAGTGTCTGAGAGCCGATCTGTCATAACTTAAATTCTCTTGATATTACACTCACCAGGACGCTCATTGATTGCCGATGCGATTGATATTATCTTCATTTCTCCTGTCACTGCTTGATTACGATGTGACTAAATGTTAATCAAGCAGCATAAACATTGAATTAAATTCATGTACTCCGAAATCCGATGAATTTTTACAAAGAACAATTAACTTTATCAATTTATGTTTATGTTAGTACCCTCATGGATTTTTTTTACTTCAACAGGGAATAGGAGAATGAGAGAGAGAGAGAACAAAATGCGTCACCTGTCTTTGACTGAGTATACTTCTACTTGGTCATTGAACTATCGAGTATCTCATTTGACAGACACTTTGACCGTACCGATTACAGTTGACGATGATTTTAGTCAGTCTGTCAAGGTCATTTGACATGACTGACAATTTGCAGCTCTGGTGTTAGACCCTGTAAGCAGAAAGAAATTCAGTACTGATTCACATGAATGTTGTTTTCGAAAACCATCGATCAAAATTTCTGCATTCTGTATGATCCTCCGCTATTTTTTTCTCGTAGAGATTTTTTATGGCAACAATCGATTTTATTCATCACTTTAATCTCATTCAATAGCAATACATTCATTCCAACACTTTTCTAACTTCTTAATGTCCTGCTTGTAGAAGGATTTGTTTTTTATATCATATTTTGAGGCTTTACATTCTGCCAATGCTTCTTCATTTGTGCAGAATTTCTCACCGGCGAGGATTTTTTTTTCAGTTCAGAGAATAGCCAATTACTGTAGTCACTGGGGGCTAGATCAGAACTAAACGGTGGATGAGGTTCTAAGTGTATTTTTTTCAAATTTAACCATTTTGTCATATGAATAACCTCGACGCTTTGAATAAAGAACGTGTGCATCCTTTCTGCTGTCTTCTCATTGGTACAAGCAGCTTTATCATCAAATTTGATATCTTCACTAGCATCACCTCCTAACCTTTTTAACATATTATTGACAACAACGCCTCCACAGCAGAAAGTGTTGGTTTCAGGAACCAGCATCCATAGCAGAAAGTTGGGTAGAACGGAATCCATTTACAGGTACTGGTATGAAAAACGGTATATTTATGCGAGTGTTTTTTTTATGACGACAACATATAAATCTGTTTGTTAAAATAAATGGATCATCAAAGCATAACATTCGAAAAATATTACGTATAACCGATACACTGAAGAAGGATGTAAATAACATTCCGAAATACGCGTATCTGTATTGTAACGTTTGTAATGCTTCATTAAAGTATAGTGACTTTGTGAAAGTGTAATAACGTGACAGTGAAATAGTGGAATTAAATTGTACATAAATAGTGACACTATTGAAAATATTCCGCTAACAGCTCCAAGTGATAAATAGTATTACGTATAATTTTCATCTAGAAACATCAAAAGGCGACAATTATTCGGATTATTGCCTTTCTCATTAACATTTCACGAGAAATCGATGCAAGTTTATATTGGACATTTTGAATAACTTTTTTCTTAGTTGGAATCGGGAGACTGTCGAAGTTGCAGTAAGTTTTTGAGGCCATTAACACTCACCAACTCGGCGCTGTTGTAGAACTGCAACTCAATCTCAATCTCAGGGTGGCGGAAATGGTAAACGCGTATACACGGATTGCATAAGAACGTAGGTTCGAGTCCTGCATCTGAGCGTTTCTTTTTCCAAAAAATCTTCTTTTTCGTGAGTTTGTCATTTATTATATATGACTGGATTGACTACCTACATAATGGCCTTTCCGTTTTCAATTTGTCTAGCAACTTTTCTCATATCATCTAACGTGGACGTGTCCTCGATCTTCTTTCGGTTCGTGCCCACGCTCTTTCGCTAATCGATTGTTTGTTCAATGATAGTTCGAAGTGACAACTAGACAATATTAATATTATCGCCCTCACCTCCCTATCTCCCCCCCCCCCCTCCCCAAAACAAATGTAACGACTGTTTCATTGGTTTGTCATGTTTAATCTGGTCAATAGAATGACACAAATATTTATTTGATTGCACTTTGCTCCCGGCAGCGTAAAATTTACTACAAATAAAGGCCACCGATATTCATCTGGGCCGGGACCGGCACACGGCATTAAATTAATCAACCTCCAGAAATATCATCAACACTATTGACACAGATGAAGTGAACGATAACACAGGAAGCAAAGTAAATTCAACGGCTCGGAAGCCGCTCAATTCGTGGGGAATAAAATCATGTAAATAGCCACATGGAGAGAAAGACACGGAGAGAGAGATGGGGTTGGTATGTCGGTGATAGTGCTGTATTTATTCATGGAAACAACGGTTATTATCGGGTAAATCGAAGCGTGAACCGGAAAAAAATCCTGGGAAAAAATGGGCCCATAGAAAAATGTCCTTCTCTCGATGAACAGTGTGTCAGTCAATGATGATGACGATAGTACGCAAGAATGCTTCACGTAATGAATGCCGGTCCTGGTCAAGGGGGGGAGGGGGGTAGGGAGGTAGTACATATTTGCATTGCATTGGCCTATGAATACACGATCATAATATTAATCTACATAAAGCCAATTTGGTGGCTGTTTGACGATGAATGTGATGTTTTTTATGGTAATGAATCTGAAATTGATGATTGTTGCACGAACCGAAGAGCAATCGAAACGATTCTGTCATTTGTCAATTTGGTGGAGAGAAATGTGATGTTATGTCAAACATTTCATTTGTTCCCGAAAATGAAATTGCATATTTAGTACCTTTTAATTTTGTGCAAACTCTATTCTGAAACCATTTCGAAGAAACGGCGAAATTATTCTTATAGAAACGATTTTCTCTTCCGTTTCCTTCAACCTTAATTTCGCCAGCAAAACGCAATCGCCGACGGTGCAAATGTTTCTCGTTCAACCGAGTGTTCCTTTCTCCAACAGGCAGATGTGTTGATTCGAATACACTTCCAACTGGTTTCGGATTTTTTTTTCCTTCAACCGGACGAAAGGAAAATTTCCGAGTTGATTCACCTTTTGACTGAGCAAAGTAATTTTGCACCCCATCTGAGTGGAGGGGAACGATAAATAAAACTTACCACTAATTCCTAGTGCCGATGATGATGATGATGATGATGGTGATGATCGATAGAAAATCAATCATGCCCCTTTTGATTTCGCCTGTTTATCGAACCACTTGTGCTCTCCTTCGAACGAAAGAAAGTACACTTGAGAAAAGTTTGCGATTTATCGGCTGATGAGGTTCTGCTATTTTGTTCCTTCGGGAGAGGTCGGAGCTTCTAGTGTTCCGTAGCACTGGAGTTGGTACTGCATTTTTTGTTAGGATTGGTTTGATTTTCAGTTTTGTTTGTAAACAATTGTTCTTTTACTAGATAAGACTCAACAAAAGTAGTACCCGAAAATATTTTGCCATTATAAATGCCTTACTTTTCTTCACTATACGGGGCCGAGTGTCAAAATAGCCGTGTAACCTTTTTCTATCATAAGTTTGAACGATAATAACTTAGCCATTCGTTGCTGGATTGATAAAATTTAACAACCTATCGATTCGGAACCATTTAACTGAAACATGTATGGCAACGTCGTTCCAATATTATTTTGAATAATAGGTTTAAATCGACCCATGTTTCCCCGAGCCAATCATAGCATATCATCATCCGTTTGATTTCTCTCGCACGGTCGACGGTTTCGATCGTTTCTCTACATCTCGAAATTCATTTCAGTTGCAGTTCTGCTTCGGTTGGCTTAGGGCATATTCAGTAGTGTTCCAGTTCTAGATGCATAATTTATGGCAGTTTTAAAATTTCAATCTGGATTTTATAACAAGAAAAACTGGCAGCCCCAGCAGTGTTTTATTTGTGTTTCAAATATAGAAAAAATAGAACGGCAACGTATACCAGTTTTAAATTTTACAGTAGAACTGTTCGAAATAATAAAACTAAAACGGCTTGCTGGAGATACGTTTGTTCCAGTTTCTGTTCTATTCTAGGTCTCCCTTATAAATAAAACTTCAAGCTGCAAATTTGCTCTTAGGGAGGCTTCGCGTCATACACTAAGCAGGGTTGTTACGAAAAATTTCAAAATCAAAACGCGCGAAATCCGCGCGAAGTCGAAAACTAAAACGCGCGATATTCATGCAAAGCATTACATTACTATTTTTATGCAGGTGATAATTTCCGCAAAACTTTAAAATCCACTTAAATATCATTTAAAAATCTGCGAAAATTTGTCATATAAACACAACAAACAACACGTGACTTTGAAAAATAACATGAAAACGAATTTATTTTTAATCTCCATCTTAGTGAATTTATACTCTCTTATGTATCGAAAATGATGAAGTAAACTAAGTGCTAACAATTGTGATTTTATAAGAAGATGAACAGATTCCAGTGAAGCTTTTCCTTCTCGGTAAGATTTACTCTTTTAATTTCAGTTTCAACTATCTATCACCTCCTGATCAGCTTTTGTTCTCTAAGACAGTACCTTCTCAGGATTATACTCTGAATGTCTTTCTTTTCCTCCTCATCTTTTATTCTTTTATTTGGAGCAGAGTAAGTTTCTGTCAGACTTGCTCTCCAGGAGGCATAAACCTTCTCATCTTTTGCATCAACAAATTACAATCATCATAATGATACATTTCCTTAAATTTAGTGCTTCTATAGTAACTACGACGTCGAATGTCTAATTGTAACAATGGCAAAATGGCTCGGAGCAATAGTTTCGCGAATGAAGTAGGTTTGCCATAAAACTAGCTTTACAAACATCGCGACGGACAAATAATAAATCGAGACCAATCAGTTTGCAGCGGTTATGATAACTCGATAAATTTAAAGGCTGCTTCCATGGAAGATATCGGAGAGTGAATCGGACAAAATTGCATTGAATAGCTCAAATGCGTTGGATACCATTTTGGTAACAAGGTGACCAGATAACAGCAGCATATTTGAGAGTTGAGCGAACTATAACGCAACCCAGAGGATACAAGCAATGCACATCAGAGAATAAATAATAATAGAGGCTTAATAACTAAGAGGCTTTGGAGATAGTAAATTCTATGTGCTCCTTAAAATTTAAGTTGGTATCCAGAAGAACACCCAGGTCCTTAACAGACGATGCGTGTTCGAGAACAGTTTGTGAAATATTATAGTCGAACTTGAATACAGACTTTTTGCGACTAAAAGAGATGACGAAGCAATTAGTGGCATTTAAACCATTTTGTTGATGTTACACCAATTAGTTAAATTATCCAACTGTTCTTGCAGGAACTCTGGGTCAGCTGCAAATTTGATTATATGAAATATTTTAAAGTCATCGGCGAACGATAGTTTCATACACTTGGATCGTTGAGATACAGTAAAATTATAAACGATCCAACTAGACTTTCATGGCGAACTACAGAGGTAACAGCAAAGGTTATATATAAAGAAGGTATGATGAAGATAGTGTGGGGTTACTAAATTTGTGGAAGTTGAACATTTTGGCATGAATCCATGCTGAGTCTCTGATTTGTAATCAGAGCAACTATGTGTTATAAAATCCTGAACTATAATTTTCGATACAGCACACAAAGCAGCAATTCCACGATAGTTGGATACTTTGTTCTTGTTCACATAGGACTTCTTCCATATTGCAGGAAAAATTCCATAACGCAAAGAACAATTAAAAATATTGGATAGTGGAATTAACAATCTATTAGAACAATTTCTTATCACCACGGATGGAATACCGCCGGATTCAGTACTAGATGAACGTTTTAACCTTTGTCTTGAATACGACTTACTTTATTATGGGGCGTCTTTTCAGAATTTATCCTCTGAGAGAGTGATAAGTTTTTGATCGTGAATATCTCTTGTTGTATCCAACGAATCAACATAATTTTTGCTACACGCCATCGGAAATATGATCACAATTTAATAATAAAGTTTTCAGTTGTGTGACATAATCTCAAATAATTCAAAATTAAACTTTTCTGAAATGTTTGGTATAAACGAGTATCGAAGAGGATAATTCATAAGGCGCGTTTGCCTTGCTCGTATTTTTAAAGCTCATAGCTCAGTGATCTGTGAAAGGATTTATATAATCTAACTACCAATAGAATCGAAATTGTTCAACTTAAACGTGTATAGCAAAAGCATTGAAGTATTTCAATAGTACACTATTGAAAAATCTGTCTCATTTAACCCATGTCAACACCAGCCAATCAGAACGCGTTCTGAGGAAAAGAACAAAATATCTGCTGCTGTACAACAAATCGTTCAAGAAAAATGTTCTGAAAGGCAGGAATAAATCCCGTACAGCACCCTGATAGTTTCTTTTAATAAATTATGCAAATCCGAAATGGAATAATCGAAATTAAAATTCTGTATGCTGCTATTTTTATAGCCGTTAGGACCGCCCATTAGTGAAAAAGCTACAAACGAAATCACGTAACAAGAAAGCTCCTAACAAAATTTGGATTCTATCGCCACTGCGAGCAGATGTATTTTGTGTCGTTTGCAAAGCTAGTTTCGCTTCCGACAAGAGCGATTACGTCACAGCTGTCAGTCATTTGCATTGGTGAAAAAGCAACGGTGAAGAGCATTACACAAAATCAGCCGTTCTAATGGCTCTAAAAGTTTTCTAAAGAACTATTTGGATTTGTTGTTCGCAAATCAAAGGTAAATATCCTCAGTTTAGTGCAAATCTAGAACAGCTTGGTTAGATTTGTGCACTTTTTGCTGTGTGAAATTCACAGTAATCGAGATCAAATGAAGCCTTACATGTTTTTGCGAAAAATGTTCCAGAGTTTAATGTCGCAGAGAATTACGTAATTTGACCCTTCTGAATGCTAGAAACGAATCCCTATAGCATATTCGTTCAATAAATTAGGCCTATTGTATCATTGATCAACCCAGCGAATTATTGTTTTCTTTATTGGAAGATTATAATCGGTTGTAAACGCTACACCTACACCAACCATATCAGTATCGCACCCACGTACAACAGTTCAGCCTGGAATTAGATGACGGAAGTCAGCGGCATCCATCGGAATTCGAATTCAACTCATCACTCTCCATTACAAACGCTTTCATAAAAGGTTCTTTTCAGAGCCACCATTATTTTATTATAAAGAACTATACCGGTTATTTTATAATATTTGTGTTTCAGAAGGTTAAATGTGACTAATCTGTTCTTTAGTTTAGGTCCATCGTTTCAAATTCTACATACAATTTCATACAATTAATCAACTAATTGATATTCGGAAGTGTTAAGGAACATGTCAGTTGTTTTCGTATTCACGACATCCAGTTATGTCTCTGACATTACCCACCCGCCTCTTTAATTTAAAAATAACACTTAAAACTCAAATATCTCAAAATGAATTTTTGATTTTTGCCTTTCTCATATAGAAAGGTTATGCAATCACTGTGAAAACCGACTTTTGATCTGAGGCCCGGAGGGCCGAGTGTCATATACCATTCGACTCAGTTCGTCGAGTACGCAAAATGTCATTGTGTGTGTATGTGTGTGTATGTGCGTATGTGTGTATGTAACGTTTTTTTTTGCACTAACTTTTCTCGGAGATGGCTGAACCGATTTTCACAAACTTAGATTCAAATGAAAGGTCTTGTGGTCCCATACAAAATTCCTGAATATTATTTGGATCCGACTTCCGGTTCGGGAGTTATGGGGTAAAATGTGCAAAAAAAAAAGAAAATATGTGTTCTAACTTTTCTCATAGATGGCGCGACCGATTCTCATAAACTTAGGTTCAAATGAAAGGTCCTGTGGTCCCATACGGAATTCCGACTTCCGGATCCGGAAATATAGGGTAAAGTGTGTTAAAAATTTTATACCATCACTGAATAGGGCGAAACACCATAAAAAGTTTTCTAAATCGACCTCAAATCTTCTCCATTTGATAGTTTTTATCAGTAGACAAACCGATTTCGGTAATTCTTTCAAGAATCTAAGAATATTATTTCTAAGAATACCACAGTATTATATATGATAGTATGATTGATATGAGAAAGCCATCATCACACCAATGAATTAAAACAGGTTTTTCAAATTAGTTTTTCAACATTTGTTTCGAGTAGTTTTTGGAACTGTTACCGAATAATTTTCAAAGCAGTTTTCTAGCAGTCTTTTGAGCAGTATTTAAGTATTTTTTTATTAATTTTCGAATAGTTTTTTGAGTAATTTTCGGGCAGCTTTTAAAGCAGCTTTTTAGGCACTTTTCAAACAGTTTTCAAACAGTTTTTTCGAGTAGTTTTTAGAGCAATTTTCGAGCAGTTTTTTAAGAAACTTTTAGAGCAGATTTCAAGAAGTTCTTTTTTAGTAGTTTTTAAAGTTTATTCGAATAGTTTTAGAACAATTTTAAGCAGTTTTTTTTTCTAATTTTTGAACAGTTTCCAAGCAGTTTTTACGAGTAGTTTTTGGAGCAACTTTCGAGCAGTCTTTTTTTTAGCAGTCATTGGTACAGTATTCCGAACTGCTTTCGAGCAGATTTTTTGTACACTTTTCAAGAAGTTTTCCGAATAGTTTTCAAGCAGTTTTTTCAAGCAATTTTTAGGGCAGTTTCTAGCAGTCTATCGAGTAGTTTTTTAGCAGTCTGTAGAACAGTTTTTTTTCAATTTCAAGCAGTTTTTCAAGTAGTTTTCGAGTAGTTTTTTTCGAATAATTTTCATAGCTGCTTTCTAGCAGTCTTTCGAGCAGTTTTCAAACGGTTTTTTGTCAGTTTTCAAGCAGTTTTTCGAGTAATTTGCGAGCAGTTTTCAGAACATCTTTATTAGTTTTTTTAGCAATTTTCAGAGTAGTTTCATAGCGGACTTCCGAGCAGTTTTTTAAGCCAATTCACCGACGAAACGATTACAGCTCTAGCCGCTGGTTGAACAATTATTTACGACCAACGGAGCGGAAAAAGTTTTCTATCAGTTTTCAAGCATTTTTAGAACAGTTCTTTAGAATTTTCACGAGTAGGTTTTGGAGCAGTGTAGCAGAGTCCGCTTGAGTATATTGAATACCGATCAGCTATCGATTCTATGATAACTAACAGGACAATCCAGAACTATTGGCGATTTGTTGATGGATTTGCCATATTTAACTTGTTTCGAAAGTATTTCTCCAATATTGTACACACTAAGATACAATTCCGTTGTTCGGTAATTTTTTTGACGTAAAATTTCGGTAATCAATAGAAATTTCCGATATTTCGGTACATGAACGTCATTTTACAAAAATTAGGCCAATTTTTACCGGACGATCAGTTTTCATTACAGAATTCTGTGAACAGATATACAATTCATACGGTAAATCTGAATAGTCGCCGAGTACGGTAAAACCCATACCGTCCGTATGGTAAAATAATCCAATAACCGAACTTCTGTAAATACTGATTGTCGTGAAAACTAACTGTCAAACAGTTGATAAAATTTTCAGTAAGTGTCTTTTTATTACCCAAACGAAAAAAATCTTGTAGAGTTCATCGAATGGATTGAGGTACAGGTGCTAAAGTTTTTAAAACATTAGAACCTCTAAAATCTTTTTGTTTACTTATAGGCAGAACATAATTTTGTATCACTTGTCCACTTACTGCCTACACAAACCGATCGAGAGTAATTTCTGGTGGACTCGACGGATTGTGCAGTGTTTTGGAAGGTGCTCATAATTCCGGTCAGCCGTAACATTTGACCCTGTTTTTCGTGGAATAAAACCACGGCCGTAACAGGTTGAAAGAATTTTAACCAAAGGAAAATAAACAAAAAGTTACCGAACAATCAGTTAAATCCATTTGGGTTACAGTTTACGGTAGTTGTTTGACAGTTGAGCAATTACCGAACGATCGGTAATCAATTTAATTACCGAACTGATTACCGAACGTTCAGCTGTTGAAAATTCGGTAAAAAATTACCGACTTCTGCGAAATTTTCTAAGAGTCGCATAGTATTGGCATTGAAAACGGTTGAAATTCGATTCGCTATCCACTCGACTAGTAGTTATTTGGTGCAGTGCGGCGCGCTATGCCAAATATGACGCTTAATTTAAATTCATCTCCGAATCACCTAGTTAGAAGTGTTTAAAATTACGATAATTCTGAGAATGACATTCAAGATTCACCAACCAGTAGGTTTGGACACATTTAACTCAAACAAGTATAGCTGAAGTATTTGCTATTTATAATAAGTACTTACAATAGTCCATCAGAGTACGTGAACCAGCTTGATGACTGAATGTCAATCATCATTTTTGTCGATACTATTTCAAATCTCTACACATGGAATGAGTCCGACGAGCAAGTTTGAAACCTTGATATTACAAGTCACTGTTAAACCCAAATTAGCGACTTCCACTCAATCGAGGTTATTGAAAATTCTTACAACATTATTATTTCTAATTCAATAAAATTAACTCTAGAATACTAGATAGTGTTTCGATTTTAAATCTGTTGATGAGAGAGTTTTAAAATTGTATTTTTAATGTCATCAAGATCGGTCGTGCCTCGCACTCAACCTTGTAATTATTTTTATCAAAAAATAGATTGTTGATTTCGAAAATTTTTGCAGTTAGTTTTAATGATGGCCACGATAAAACTCGTCTATTTGATGAATTTCTGGCTGCACTGACCCTTCAAAGCTAGATTTTTTAAAGCGACTCTCAAGCCGCTTTTATTACATTAAAGATACTTACGTTAAAACGAATTCAACACATGGGCCTAACATATAGATGGCGCTGATTTTAATTCAGTCACATTTTTTCAGTTAATAGTTTGTGAGTCATTGTGCGAAAAGTGACGCTACTTTTGTTATTTTCACAGCAATGGATCCAAAACAATTTTGTGTTTTAATTTTACACTGCTTCTTGATGGGAAAAATGCCGTTTAGGTGAAGTGGCTTGAAAAATGTTGTGGAGACTCCGCTCCATCAGAAACAACAATAAAATGTTGGTTTGCTGGTTTCAAACGTGGTCGTAGAGACACCGATGATGCAGAACGCAGTGGACGTCCAAATGAGGCGGAAAAATGAGGCCATAAAACATTTAAAAAATCCACAAAATCGTTTTGAATGATCGAAAAGTGAAGTTGTTGTTCGCTGACATTATAACGATATCAAAAGAACGCGTTGGCTCTATATTGCATGAACATTTGACTATGAGAAAGCTCTATAAAAAGTTCAAAGTGGGTGCCGCGTTTACTTACTGTTGATCAAAAATGAGAACGTCGATACGTGACAATGTGTCCATATGCGACAGTGGATGAAACATGGATTCATCTCTTCACTCCGGAATCAAAACGATCGTCTACTGACTGGACAGCAACTGGTGAGCCTCGTCCAAAGCATCCGAAAGCACAACAATTGGCTGGAAAGGTTATGGCCTCGGTATTTTGGGATGTGCGTGGTGTAATATTTATCGACTATCTTGAGAAAGAAAATACAACAAAAATAGAGCATTTAAAGGCTGAAAAGTTCGTATCGTTTGATAGAAACACACATTTTTTTGCCAAAATTCGTTTTTAGTATTCAACATACTTGCCATCAGAGGCGATACAGCGATTATAGCGATCTTCCAACTTTTTCGATACCATTTTTGTAGTACGATTTGTCCTTTGCCTCAAAATAAGCCTCAGTTTCAGCGATTACCTCTTCATTGGTTCTAAATTTTTTACCAGCGAGCATTCTCTTGAGGTCTGAGAACAGGAAAAAGTCACTGGGGGCCAAATCTGGAGAATACGGTGGATGAGGGAGCAATTCGAAGCCCAATTCGTTCAATTTCAGCATGGTTTTCATCGACTTGTGACACGGTGCATTGTCTTGATGAAACAAAACTTTTTTCTTCTTCAAATGAGGCCGTTTTTTTTTAAATTTCGTCCTTCAAACGCTCTAATAACGCTATATAATAGTCACTGTTGATGGTTTTTCCCTTTTCAAGGTAGTCGATGAAAATTATACCATGCGAATCCCAAAATACAGACGCCATAACCTTACCGGCCGATTGTTGAGTCTTTCCACGCTTTGGGTTCGGTTCATCGCGTGCAGTCCACTCAGCTGACTGTCGATTGGACTCCGGAGTGAAGTGATGGAGCCATGTTTCGTCCATTGTTATATATCGACGAAAAAAATCGGTTTTATTTCGATATAACAGCTGCTCAGAATCATCAATTCGTTGTTGTTTTTTGATCGATTGTGAGCTCACGCGGCACCCATTTTGCACAAAGCTTTCTCATATCCAAATATTCGTGAATAATATGTCCAACACGTTCCTTTGATATCTTTAGGGTGTCAGCTATCTCGATCAACTTCACTTTACGGTCATTGAAAATCATTTTGTGGATTTTTTTCACGTTTTCATCGGTAACAGCCTCTTTTGGACGTCCACTGCGTTCATCGTCTTCGGTGCTCATATGACCAGTACGACATTTTGCAAACCACTTACGAATTGTTGCTTCGCCCGGTGCAGAGTCTGGATAACACTCGTCAAGCCATTTTTTGGTATCGGCGGCACTTTTTTTCATCAAAAAGTAGTGTTTCATCAACACACGAAATTCCTTTTTTTCCATTTTTTTCACAATAACAAAAGTAGCTTAACTCAAAATGCAATATCTCACAAACTAATAATCAGACAGCTGTCAAATTTATACACGTATCTTTTGAAGGTTGGTACTAACTGAACATGGTATGGATTTAATTCTAGTGGCGCCCTCTCATAAAAATGATACGAACTTTTCAGCCGATCTGTTAAATAATAAACAGTATCTATAGCAATGTTGATTTTCTGCTTGGAGCGTTGCCAGTTTTATGAATATTCTTGAAGAGTACATTGTCACTATGACAGTGTAGCTTGGCCTCATATTGTAAAACATGTCCACGAAAATTCATCAGAGCATTCCGTATTATAATTTGTATTTGTTAAAATGTTAGAGCGGCACTGGAATGATTGCGATGCTCCTGATGGAGATTACGTTGGTTAGTTTTGAACCGAAAATATCGTGTTCTCTTTGTTAGGTCCGGGACTTGTCAGCCCATGTGTTATAGTCTCTTTTGGCGCTCATAGCGGCAGGATCGCCAGTGCGATATTCTATTAATCGCAGACAGGAAGATATATACGACGACACGACCAGGCACTCTGGAGAAAAACCGACTTGAAAAATGTCCATTGACGATTTACTATCAGTTACCAAAAATTGAGCGATCCCTCGCTAATGATGAAAATAATGTTTTGGAGCAACACTGTTCAGTTGCTACAAACTAGTTGCCAAGGAGTTCTAATACAAATAAACAAACAGTTTGATAAATTTGCGGAATCGTTCGTTTGATTTTGATGATTGCGGATGATTTATTATATCACAAAGGCAGGTTATAAACAGGCCAAATAAAGCAATGAGCGTTCACATTTTTGTTGGACCGATATGTGTGTATTTAAAATTATCTCCGTGGACCGTGTCTGACTGTGCCTTCGTCTTATCGGATGTAAATATCAAGAATTAGCATTGGGAAATGGCTTGAAAGATTTCAAAATCTTGATTTCATCCCTATTTTCGATGCTGACGATAAGTTGTACAAATTTCAAATAGTCAATGTCGGAATTTTTAAATGCCTTACCGGTATCAATTCTCAATCCATTCACTTTTAGACGTTAGATATGTACGATACTTCGCTGGATAGTTAGGATGGGAGTTAGAGGACTAATAATTGTTTGAAAGCGTGTAGGCGTAATACTTCGAAAGTTAATAAATTGAGGATTTATCAAGAAAGGTTATTAGACTAATGCGAATGTCTTGGGTTGTTATAATAAAATGTAAATAATAAAAGTAAAAAACGAAAAAACTCTTTAAAATCTCACATTCTTTATTTTCGTGTTTATTGTTTAATGTTTATACGACTGGCGAGATTTTATATATAGGGTTTTAATTAGTAATACATGTTCTAGTGAGATTAAAAGCTAATGCTTTATGGGGAAATATTCCTGAATCAGTTGTTTCAGATTGAAAGAAGCCTCAAAAATGATCGTTATAATGACTGGCTATCATCACAAGACTTTCACAGAAAACGTAGTCCAATCGTAACTCGACCAGTTCCTCCGTTAAGATCTTCACGACTCAAATTATTCGCTCAATTTTCTTGGAAAACTATTCCTAGAGAAAAAAAACATTTCCTTTCGTTCCAATACTGATAATTTTAGATATTTTTCCGGTGTCAACAATCACGTTTGGTTCCAATATAACAACATTGATAGCTAAGGTTCTGGTAACTGTTATTCGAAATCAACAATTTTAAGCTTTTGTTGCCAGTTTCAACAATTTTCTAAGCGATTTCATTTTGACATTACCAGTTATTGAGGGGTATATAAATTTGCGATACAGTTTTGATAGACGAGTGGCAGGTCGTGTCGTCGTATATACCTTCCAGCACTCGTACACACCGTTTACACGCTGAATTAGACAAAAACTTAAAAAAATAGAATTGTTGTGTACTCAACAAGTACCTAGCTTAGTAGGCTGATTACAGTAACCACGTGATGGTATGGCTTCTATAGCAACGCTAGTTTTTGAAGCGTTTCTAGAAACTTTTCAGAGCCAAAGGCATCATCCTAAACTTATCCAGAATAGCAAAGATTGTTGCTTTAGGACTCAATTATGGCTTCCATTTGGTTCGGGAATCATTGATTTCTCTTCAGAGTATAAAAACAACGCCAACCCGGACCAGCCAACTGTGAATATTTGTGTTTAAATCCCCGAATTTATTCAAGCAATCCCTGGAGTGCAGTGATTGGATAAAAAAGGTGTGGATTATGGCAACGGTGCTAATAAAACCCTTCAACTTCATCATCGTTATTCCACACGAGAAGCTTTACGGAAGAAAGTAAAATAAGTAAAATATATCATAAGCTCTTCCCTTTTGCTAATCCCACCGAAACTCGAATCCCAAACACCCGCGCACTAAATTGTTTCACGGCAAGAAGAGCGTAACTAGGATTTCCCGTATCATCGCACTGACAGGTAGTAAGGAGCAGGAGTTTGTATGTGTGTGTGCGTGTTTTTGTAACTGTGTTTCTGCATTGATCCATCATCCATGCGGCGGGCGCGAGGAAGCAGGATTTCATTAAGTATCGCTCCCGGCGGCTGGCTGCCTGTCGCAAACCCCACCGACGAACCGACGTCGATCGAAAGTTTCCTCTGCTACACAAAACACAACCCGTCAGACAGGTACCATCTAATGAAATCGATTTTCTTCCTCGGCGAGCGTGTTCCGGAAAAGTTTCACCGGTTGTCGCACTCTCCCGGTTACGAACCGGTGGGGGGAAACTTTGGCTGCAATGCCCCGACAACGATGATGTTGATGATGCTTCTGATGTAGTTCTAAACACAAGGATATTGCCGAAAGGAAATAGTTGGATGTTCGTTCATCAGCTCATGAGAGCAGGATTTGCTTTTCCTTGTCCTTCTTCTTCGTTGTTGTCTTCAACCACAACTGAATGAGTGAGTGCTAGGAATGATGAGGTTACATATTGGAAGCATCCTTCGCCATTAGGAGTTTTTTTTGTTGCTGTTGTCCTTTGCTCGCTTGCTTTCGGTAGCCGATGGAAACAGATTTACACGTCGTTCCCCGGGATGATGCTCAAGATGAAGATCAATGTGTTGTTTCGGAAGGGGGGGGGGGGGGAATGTTTCAATCGTTGAAAACTGTGTTTCACAGTTTCGGAACCCTTCGACACGGTTCGATGCGGCGATGTTCCAATTCCCAAGCACCGACGGGCAGGTTGTAAACGAACATTCTCCGGTCGTCGGAGAGAAATGGTGCAATAACCTACTTCCATTGAGTGGAACTAATCTTCACAGTCCGTCAAGTCATAATCCGACCCGACAGCGCACAAGCCACCGAAGGCACACAGAAAAACTAACCAGCAGCTAGTTGCCGGCAAACGTCTATTTCCGAGACTAATCCTCTTTGCATTGGCCAACGGCTTCGTAAACAACAGGCCTATCTTCGGTTCTACATTGTGTAGGCAGGCAAGCTAGTAAAATAGTATAGTATTCCTTTGAGTTCTAATCATCTCGAGATATCAGCAACAACGTTGAAGGCTTATTCTAGCGTAAAAACAACGTCAAGTCCGCCTCGCGTCCGGACGCTGCGAGTCGGGTTTTATGCCGCTTCTCCATCCATCGATGGTCCTTGGTTCTTGGGCTGGAGGGGGGGGTGGGGGGGGGGGGGGGAACGGTTTGTACTAGGCGTGGAAAAACCGACTTTGTTACGTTGCTCAAATTGGATCCGGAATTAATATCCTGCACTGGAACAGAATCCAATACCACTTGACAAAGCATCCTAATATCCTAGTTCTGGATTCCGGGTTTTTCCTTTATGCTGCTCATGATTTGTTAACAATCACGCGGATGAAGAGGATCAAAAGATATCGGTTTTTCCTGACATACAGTCAGACAGTCAAACGTCAAACATCAAACGTCAAATGTTAACGGAACATATAAATCCTGTGTTTATTCAGCTAATGAGGTTTCCGGAGTCAAAAAATTAGAACAATTGTAACAATTGTCGAAGAGATTGCGAATGAGCATCAACAATCAAGAAAAGAAATTTGTTCTCGCAGGCTTAATAAAAGTATGTATTTATTTTGCACTAATAAATTGTTATCTTTTATTTCACCTACATTAACTTTTACTTTATTAAACACGTACTTCAATTATGTGGCGTTTTGCACTATTGCTAGTTGCCAGCAGAGCTGCTAAATGTCACTATCAACTAGCAACTTTGCACGACGAAGATTGGAAAATTTATGTCACTGGACTGCTGCCAACCAGGCTCTACCAACACGCTTAAAAATAGTTACTCAAAAATGAGTAAGATCTCACTCATCTACAGAAAAAGTGGAACAACTCTAATTTAGAGTAACTCCGAAGTTACTCAAATTTGAGTTCTTCCACTGGAAACGATATTTGGGTAAAATCTACTCATTTACTGAGTAATACTTTATTCGTACATGTACAAAAATAGAGTAACTATCACTCAAATTTTGTGTGAAATTTTATTTCACATATAGCAAATTTGCAAAAAAATTGGTCCTTTTCTGAGTGTATTGTATTAAAATGTTAAATAATTGAACTCAATACTATATCAAGTGGTGGTCGCTTGGAGTAGTGTGTTATGCTCAGGCACCAATCATACACTTATTCCTCATAAATGACATTTGAGCATATTCGTTTCCATTCTAAAGCACAACACGAAGCTGATCATTCCGGTTTTGCAGACACAACACCGTTTGTGTTGATCGACTCACCCTCGAAATACGCGTCTCACTAACAAAAAATACAACCTGTTACTACAAATGGTTATTACAACTTTTAGACTTATCGCGAATGCGAATAGTAACTATAAAACGAGATTTTGCGTTAAACTCAAATTTAGAGTAGGAGTTACTCAATATCATTGATGATAACTACTCAATTTTTGACGTTTCCATGTATCATTTGAAAATGAGTAACTAGTACTCAAACTTTGAGTAACTTTTTCTAAGCGTGAATCATGATATATTGAGTGTCTGAGAGACGATCTGTCATAACTTAAATTCTCTTGATATTATACTCACCAGGACGCTCATTGATTGCCGATGCGATTGATATTATCTTCATTTCTCCTGTCATCCTGTCCTGCTTCTTTACGATGTGACTAAATATTAATCAAGCAGCATAAACATTGAATTAAATGCATTTACACCAATAAACTCCGAAATCCGATGACTTTTTGCAACGAACAATGAACTTTATCAATTTATGTTTATGTTAGTACTCTCATGGAATTTTTTTACTTCAACAGGGAATAGGAGAATGAGAGAGAGAACAAAATGCGTCACCTGTCTTTGACTGAGTATACTTCTACTTGGTCATTGAACTATCGAGTATCTCATTTGCAGAGATGCCAGGTAAAAATTTCAAATATCTGCAGACAGGGTCTGCAGTCAGCAAGTATGTCTTGCTGGCAGCAATTTCTCTTGGCGAGCAAAAAAAAAAAAAGGTCGCGGAAATTTCAAAGTCTGTAAATATAGACGAAAGTCAGCGAGAATTTCAAAAGACTGCACAAGTCTGCGGGAATTTCAAAAGTCTGCACAACAAAAAATGTCTGCAGCACTATACCCCAAATCTGCAGATTTACAGACAAATCTGCAGACCTGGCATCTCTGCTTATTTGACAGACGCTTTAATCGTACCGATTACAGTTGACGATGATTTTAGTCAGTCTGTCAAGATCATTTGACATGACTGACAATTTGCAGCTCTGGTTGCCAGCATGCTGGTGCTAGTATACTGACACGTCAGCAGCTGGCAATGTTTACACTATTGCTGGTGATTTATTCGTGGTAAAATTTGTAAAAATTTTAAACAACGATGAAGTATATCTTTTAAGTACTTAAATGATTATTCTCATTTTTTTTATATTGACCCACACAGAAAGTAAAGATGAAACTTACACGACATGTAAACCGATACTACTATGAAATAGACATCAGTTGAAACGAAAATTTGATTTAAAACCATGATTAATGTAAAATTACATTAAAATTCATTTAGTTTTTTCATTGAACAAGACTGTATATTTACAAATCGCTTCGTTTTGTAATGTAAATTTCCATTCAATTGCCTGTTTCAAATATGTGCATGAAAATAAATGTAAAATCACAAAATATTTTTATCTGTGCACATAACGCGAACGAATGCTTTTAACTTAGAGAAACATGAAATAAGAACAAGTACAATATTTTCGTTCCGTCGCCATCGAGCTTCATCGAGCTGAGCAATCTCCCTCTCTCTCTCTCTCTCTCTCTCTCTCTCTCTCTCTCTCTCTCTCTCTCTCTCTCTCTCTCTCTCTCTCTCTCTCTCTCTCTCTCTCTCTCTCTCTCTCTCTCTCTCTCTCTCTCTCTCTCTCA